>NW_007252419.1:34012-137855 GCF_000164805.1 Carlito syrichta | reverse complement strand
CTGTTATTTTTTGAGTTGTTGATAATTGCCATTCTGACTGGAGTTAGGTGGTATCTCATTTTAATAAGAAAAGTTATAAGGTATTATTAAGATTTTAAAGTCATTTATTTAGCTGCCATGTAGCTAATTATTTGAAAATTCAATAGTAGGACCAGTGAGACCAGCTAAAAAGCCACTTGTCAGTAGAAGTTAGAAATGATAGTGGCCTGGACTGGTTGGTGGTAGGTGAAAAAAATTCATGATGTCCTTTGAATGTATAGCCAATACAATCAGCTGATGATTGGGTGTTCATTATGAGGGTAAAAGAGGAGTCATGAACTTAGGCTTTACCATCTAGTGATACCATCTATAGACAAGGGAAAAATAAGGACTGTGCAGACAAGTTGATGACAGTGAAATAAGGACTGTGCAGACAAGTTGATGACAGTGAATTAAGAATTCAGATTTGTGCATGCTAACTTTAGACTATGTATTAGAATTCTAAGGTGAGATGCTCAGTAGTCAATCAGATATAGAAGTCTAAAGCTCAGAGAAGTGGAATCCAAAGATATAAATGGAATAACCACTAGTATTTGAATAATAGCTATGTATGAAGATTATATAAACTGGGAGTGAGCAACAATTTTTAAAAAGGGAGAAGGAATAAAAAAGAAAACCCTGGACACTCCAAATTTTGGAGTCTCTGGAAGAGACTAGATAGCCAGGAATCTGACAAGATATCAGCGGTTTCTGTGGAAAACTAGCAAATTGTGGGACCCCAGAAATTGAAAGAAATAAATAATTAATCATGTCAAAAGCTGCTGAAAAATCAAGCTAAGTAAATTTGGCTAATAAAAGGACATCGTTTGTGACTTTGATAAGAGCAGTTTTGGTGGAATGTAGGAATAAAAGCCTTAAAGTGAAATGAGAAGAAAATCAGAGACGGTAGCAGAGATTCAGTGAGTATGAAAAGCACTTGAAGTATTTTACAACAAAATGTAGCAGAGGCATGAGATAGTGACTGTGGGCATGGTATCTGTACATATTTGGTTTATTTAAAATGTGAGATATTAGAAAATTGTTTTATAAATAATTAGTTCTTAAAAAATGAAATACTGATTATAGATGAAAATGAAACTATTTAGAATCAAAAGCAAAGTCCAGATTTCTGGTCTAGACAAGATGGCAAATACTCATTTCTCTGAGCTCCTTCCCAGTAAGTACAAATATAAATCCTGAAACAAGGAAGGAGGTAATTAATTATTAGAGTAAAGATGATATTAACTGAAAAGACAAAATGGTAGTTATAAAATGGGATACTTAAAATTAAAATGTCGATGTGTACGGTTATTTGGTAATAACTAAAGGCATGCATAATGAAGCAGGTGTTGGAGAATAAAATAAAAAGGTTATGAAAGTAAGTGGATAAAGAAACTAGAAAGCCAGAATATAACCGACATGGATTTGAAATGGTTATAAGTGTAGTGCTCGAGAAGAAAACAGTATATATAATTAGGACCAAGATACTTTGGTGGAAAAATTATTATTATGATCTAGAAGAGTCACCTTCATTTCTGTTCTGAATAATGAATGAAATCACGAGATCATTCTAGTAATATAATTAATACCAGATGTGAGGTTTCCGGTTTTGCTAAATGTAGATTTTACACATAAAAGCTGATCCAACGAATAATCTTATTTTTAATAGACTTTTTCTTTAACACAGGAAAGCCAATGTTCAATTTAAAAATTCAAATGAACTAAGACTGAAGAATAGGTGGGTATCTTGTTTTCACTATTTACATGTCTCTTGTTGCAGAATATAAATGTTAACACATTGTCATGGCAAGTGCTTAAGCAGAAATTAGATATGCACAATTGGGATACATAGTTCTAAACTGATAATGAATTACAACTTTAGAATATTCACATTTTTACCAGTGTTTACCATATCTTGGCATTTCTGTTTTGTTCTCTACTTTTATCTACTGCTGCTCTCTATTTATTTGCCCTTTATAACTTAAACTGCCCAAATTACCTGCCATGACCTGTACTTTATATTCTCTTTCATGTTCTTTTGTCTTTATACACTGTTCTCATTTTCTGGATGGAATTATTCTCCTTATCTACTTCGGTAACATCCTTCAAGATACAGCAGCACATGAAGTTTTCTTTAAAAAAATTATTTGACCAATCTCTCCTTTGCATCTTTTGCACTGCTTTATCACACCAAAGTGTTTTTTTTTTTTTTTTGTCAGCACATTTGTTTTTCTTATTAAACTCTGACATCTTTAAGACAAAGATCATGCATCATTTACCTTCTGTTCCTAGAAACTGGTACTATATCTGACATGCACTCCTAAGATTTATGGGTGAATGAATGAGTAAATAAATGAATGATATTAGTTTTTATCAGAATAATTATTATGCTAAAGAAGTGTCATACAAATGTTTGAACTGCAGTTATTAATATAAGGCATTTGTAATGACTAAAATTAAGTACAAGAGAAAAATAAGTGATGAATAAAACACAAAAGTATGTGGAGAGGTAAAAAAATAAGACCACAGGTGTCATTGCTGTAAATAATTCTGCTTTATAAAAGTAGAGCCTCTAAGAAGTATCTTTCAAGTAATGGAGAGTCTATTATTTAGGTGAATTGTTTTAAACTAGTGACCTTCATTATGGTCACTAGATGGTGAAATAGAATCTGTCAAGTGACAACTCTGAACTTTATTGTAGGATATCTCTCATATGAAATATCTAGTTAACATATCTAGTATCACAAAAGATTACCGTGGGATACTTAACATTGAGAAGAGACAAAGTTTGTGGTTTTCCATACTCCAAGCTTCAAAAATTCTGATACTAATTTATATCCTCCCCAAAAGGAAATGATTAGTACAAAAAATAAAATCAAAATCTTTGATCTCAATTTTTATACCCATTTTTTTCTTCCAGCAATGATGGTCCCTTGTTTGTTTTCTGTAGGTTTTCCATGTTTTGTGATAGGATCAATAACACACTTGTTTAATGACACATCTGTAATTGGCTTCCTTCTCTGTCTCACTTATCCATGCCTTTTAAAAGACTTTTTATGATCACCTTCTAAGTAAACTACTTGCAATCATCCTTCTCAGAGCCTAGCTCTGGAAAAACCCAAACCGAAAAAGCTAACACTGTAAGAAATTGTGACTGTAAGAAATTGTTTTTTGCAAACCTGAATAAGACTTTCCTTTTTTGCAGACATGAACAAGACTTTCCCAGATTATTGAAAACACGACTGCTCAAAGAAGAAATAGATTGCAACGTAGAATGAGGACATTATATTGAAGTTTCTATAATGAATTTGTTCATGGAAGGTAAGCTTGGGGTTGTATAAAAAAAAGCTGTAAGTATAAGTATTCAATGGAATACACACAGCCTTGTACAACTTTATGAGAAGAATAGGTTTTAAGTCACAGGCAGTAGAAATTTATGTAAAAAAATGAAATGAACCAGAATAATTGTATTTATATTTGCCTGAGTAGATGTATAAAGAAAAACTGTGAAACTATTGAAGTAATACATCTCCAAGGGGATATAAGGTCAATTTCAGCAGTGAAAAGAATGGTAAGGAGGAGCATTGAAACTAAGGAACATTTTGGTATTTATAATAAATAGAATTGTAAAAATGAGTATGGTGGAATGGAGACTGGCGTTTTTTGCTTGTTTGAATGGCAGTAAAAGAAATATTTAATAAAATGGTGATTGTGGGAAGAAAAATTGGGAAGTAAAGTGCGGTTTGAAGATCAATGGTAATATGCTTAGTGTTTGTCAGATTGAGTGTGAGCTGTTTGGCTATTATCCTGTGGCTATTTGAAAGGGTAGATTTTGAAGTTCAATAAGGAGGCCATAACTGTGATATTTAAGTATTGATAGAAACCCTAAGTAGTACATGGTAGTTTGTATCTTAAAGTATACATTTAGGAACAGGCTGAGAGGAGTTGACTGCTCAAGGCTATGTAGCAAGGAAGTATGAGATCATTGCTTCTGTGTCTAAGAGTAGTAAATGTTAGTTCCAGAAGCCCACGAAATTTCCACTATAGTGGTGTTTTAAAACTATATTCTGTGGTATCTTGATATTCAATAGTGATACTTCTAGGGCTACCATCCTCACTTCAAAAGAGTAGCACTGTTCTTTTTTTTTTTTTTTGAGTTGGAGTTTCACTCAGTCGCCCAGACTGGAGTGCAGTGGCACACTCCCAGCCACTGCAGCCTTGATCTGCTGGGCTCCTGTGATCCTTCCGCTCAGCCTTCCAAGTAGCTGGAACTACAGGCACTCGCTATCACGCCCGGCAAATTTTTGATTTATTGTAGAAATGAGGTCTCGCCAAGTTGCCCAGGCGGGTCTCGAACCCGCGGGCTCAGGCAATCCACTCACCTCAGCCTCCCAAAGCGCGGGATTACAGGCTGAGCCACTGAGTCCAACTAGTAGCACTGTTCTTATATGAATTTTCATGGAAATGGCAAATTCCATTTAAGTTATTCAGAGGGAAGGGAAAATCTCCTACAAAATAAAATAAATTAAAACCTACTGTATTTTAGTATGCTACCATTTAGGGAAACATAGATAGATAAGCATGAGTAGAACCCTCAAAAGTAGCATTGTTTACAGGACAATTTGAGATGCATGATCACACATAATAATGAAGTTGTTTGTAGAAAAATGTATATTAATGTAGAAATTTTGATAATCTGTTATTTGTAAATATATAGAGGAATATTTGTACAATCATCTTTCCTCAGTTACTTTTGGCTTGTGTATCTGTGCACATATGTAATTGCTTGCATGTATATGTATAAAAACACAAAGAAGAATAAAATATGAACACAAAAATCAAATAATAAATATTTATTAATAGACCAAATGCATTAACTAACAGTACTAAATCTGTTTGTGTTTCAACAAAATAATGCTAATGTTCACTTAAATATTTAAATGACTAGTCTTATTAAGAATAGTCATAAAGAGAAGATATTGTTGTGCTTGTTTCATAGTAATTGATCTTGTTATGATTCTTGATTGTCATTAAATGATATTTTGCTCCAAAGAAATATATGAGGACTTCATTCATCACAGAAAACAGACTGATCATACAAATTGGATACTACACCACTTTATTGCAACCCTTGATTATGTTTCAGCTCATTAAAAAGCTGTTGAAAATAATTTATTATTTAGTTGCTAAGAGATGATAAAAAATTCATTTTTGCTAACGGCACAATCAGATTGTATTTTATTGCTCAATTTTTATTGGTCTTGATAAAGGACTGTAGATTAATTGTATCCTTATTTTACCATCTCAGAAACATCAAAAATTATATTTGTTGAACTAGGACTAACTCAGATCAAATGGATTTTGCTGTATTTTAATTTAATGACTTTAAGACTAAAAATAGATATAGCAAATACAGTCATTTATAATTATCCTTGAATATTGTATTCCACTAGAAAATGCATATAAAAATAAGGTTATTCTTAATGCTTACAATTGGATAAAATTATTCTTACATTTTTTTGTATTTAACCAACTGTATGCAAGGTGCAAAAGACTAACCTGTCGACGGCACTAATATAATTCAAGTCCAATCTTTGAAGGGTTGGCTCTGAAGAAAATGAAGGAAAGGCAACAGAAACAAAGCTTTGCTTGTATTCTCTGAGATTTATCTTCCTGAAATCTCCCACTTATTATCCTTATCAGTTCAACAATGTACTTAGAGAAGATATTGCTACTGAAATGTTCCAACAAACTTATGGGGGCATACTACACTTCTTTGAACTTTTGTTGGTATAAAAGAGACCAAGCTAAAACATATAAAGACATATTTGCTTAAAAGAAACAAGTTAAAAAAAAACCTAACTGTAGCAAGTTCATCTCTGTATATTTCTGGACTGTCTCTTCCTACATCTCAGCCGTCATTTGGGTAGCCAAAATCATTTGTGGTAGGAAAAATAAGCACCTCAGTATAATGTCTACTCCCTATTCCCTAGTATTACTCCTGTGGATCCATATTATGAGTTAAATTTCACTTCCCCAAAATATGCTAAAATTCTAATTCTCAGTACCTGTGATTGTGGTCTTATTTAGAAATAGAGCCTTTGCAGATGATCAAGTTAAGATGAGGTCATTAGGTAAACTCTAGTTAAATATAACTAGCATCGTTTGTAAGAAGGGTAAATTTTGAAACATAGGTAGATTGGCCTCTAAAATTCATTTATTTAAATATGCACTTATTGTAATTTAATTTATTATGAGAGGGCACATTTTGTTGTTTAAGCCAATGGGTTTGTAGTACTTTGTTATGGCAACTCTAACAAACTAAAACAAAACAATACTGTTACATGACAAATGGAATTAATTACAGATATGCTTGCAGACACAGTTATATTTAGTAATGATCTAATAGGGAAAGTCTCCTGGATTATTTGGGAAACTCTAACAAAATAACATTCATTTGGGAAGAAGACAGTAGAAGGGAAGGTCACAGAAATGAAATGTAAAAAATATTTGGTTTCTAGCTTTCAAGTTGAAGCAAAGTGTTCAGGCCATGAGCCAAGGAATGCAGAAAGCTGCTATAAGCTGGAAAAATATGTCAACAGATTATCCCTGAGAACATTCAGAAAAGAATGCATTATTACTGACACGTTCATTTTAACCAGATGAGACCAGTGATACACGCTTGACCTACACAATTTAAAGGCAATAAATTGCTTTAAAGATTGCTGTAGGTTGTTACACCAGTCATAGAAACTAATACATCTCTGCAGGGTACTCAAAGTTTGGTTTAGGGAGACCAGTAACATATATAAATCATTTAATTTCTTTTTTTCTGTGATTATGTTGCATAACAAACAGGCTCCAAATCTGAATGTCTTACAAAGAGCTATTTTGTACAATGCTGTGAAGGGACTGAAGGAATGGGAGTAGATTGGCTTAAATTTGTAGAACTGACTTTAAGATTCAGACTGCACTTGGAAAAACGTCTTCATCAGATCAATTTCAAGACTACAGAGAAAGAAGCAGAAACATGTGGTGCCTCTTAAGGTCTTAGCTCCAAACTGGCAACTGTAACTTCATGACATGGTCACTGAACAAAACAAGAGCATGGCCAAGCCTACCATCACTGCAATAGATACATAAGACAAGTGTGGGTAAAAATGAAAGTATGATGGACAGAAGGCAAAATCTGCCACAACCATTTTCTAAATTCAGTTTTTTCTCTGAAACAGACTTTTTATCCAGAAGGGCAATACTGCCAATTGGCTTCAGGAAAAAAAATATCAGCAACACCTGGTGATGTAGCCACATTAAATGAGAGAGGGGTGTTGAGTGCCCTGAGGGCAGTCAATAATAGGATTCATTGTCTATAAAGAATATAAAAAATGATATAAAATTTGGGCCAGCACCGAGGTCAGCAGTTCTAAACAATGCTAGTGATAAAATGATATTTCCTGCCATTATGGATTTTGCTCCATCTTTATGAATATGGTCTTTACATGTGATTTCTACCTTGTAATAATGACTGATGTTTGCATAAAATTTATACAAAGAAGCAGTGCTTTGTTCTACCTTGGTATGTAGCCCAGAATATAATTTTTAGAAATAAATGAGATTATTTTGTTTAATACCTAATAATACAGCAGAGTTACTTTTAAAAAAGAGAAATGAGTTTGAGTAAACAATAACAACAAAATATAAAAGAAAAAATATGTATTTCTTAAGAAAATTATGTGATGTATACATATGTTAAATCTGTCTACATAGAAATATTCTAGCAACATATTACCAAATACTTGAAGAAGTCTTTTTTCAGCAGTTGTAAATAAGGAATTTATGTCTGCAATGCTTATAATTCTGATAAAATTCAAACTTTACATGTATCTTCTTATTCAGTATGGTCATTTTCCTTTCATTAAATCATTCTATATTTCTCTTTTGTCCCTCTCAGCAGTGATGGCAACTTGTTCATCTTTCATAGTTTTAGTCTTTCTTCTCAATCACAAATAAGGTAGCTAATAAGTGATTGTTGAAAGAAATGCTCATCAATCAATACTCTCTTACTTCCTAATTCCTGTTTAAATAATCTAAAAATAAATTGCAGTTGACATCAAATGACATTAGTTTGAACTGTGTGTGTTCACTTATACACAGATTTTCTTCCATCTCTGCTAACCCTGAGACAGCAAGACCAACCCGTTCTCTCCCTTCTCATCAGAGTACTCAACATGGAGATAATTAGAAAAAAGAACTTTATGATGACTCCCTTGCACTTAGTGACTAATGAATATATTTTCTCTTCCTTATGACTTTATTGATGACGTTTTTCCTTTATATAACCTACTTTGTTATATGAATTTAGCATATAACACATACGGTATATAAAACAGGTGTTGATCAACTGTGTATTTTAGTAGTTAAGTTTTTGGGGAGTCAATAGTTATATGTGGATTTTCAACTGCAAAATTGGTACCTCTAACACCTGCATTGTTCAAGAGTCAACTCTATTCCGTAATTAAATCAACTAGCTTTTTTTTTTTTTTTTACAATTGTCTTGTTATATCACTTGTTTCTGGCATTTATAGTTATTCAGTGTGGTGAGTATTCCAAATAGTATCTTTTGTGCAATTTTTTTTTGCCAGAATATATAACATATCCAAAATTATAAATCTTTCCATTTTATTTTTCTATTTCAGTGCAATTTATTCTTTATTTTTTACTATATTTAGAAAACATGTGAAAATGTATATGAACTTAATTTCCTGCATTTTGCAATGGTACTGTATTAAATAGATAATACTATAGCATTATATTAAATAGAAAATACTATAGCATTGTGTTCTTAAAAGTAAGGGAAAATAATGCTTCACAGCATTGGAAATAATCCGAAATATTAATCTGCTTGAAAGGAAATATTGAAAAAAGTTAGCACAATTTTTAAACATTATCTAAGGCCAGACAATTACATATATATATATATATATATATATATATATATATATATATTTTTTTTTTTTTTTTTTTTTTTAAAAAGAGGTGGAATATTCTTCGGAAAAAAAACTCACATAGCTGTTGAGTCTCTCAGTTTCACTTCTCACATGTAAAGGGGTTGAAAGTATTGTTCCTTTTTTCTTTTCCTACTGTGAGGAAAACGTATAGACACGGAAAAAATCAATGACTTTTTTTGGACTTATCAGAAAACTAACTTGCAGAATCTATCACCATCCTGAAACCTGGACAAGTATGAACATCCAGCGATATTTGCTTACACAGTTGGCTTACACATTGACTTCAGCCTCAGGAGACCAGAGAGTGGACCCATCTCTAATGTGCTGAACCTCTGATCCATAAGAGAGTGTGCAATGACAAATTTGGGTTGTTTTGAGTCACTAAGTTTGTGGTAATTGTTACTCAGCAATAAAATATGAATATGAAAATACATAGGATACATTTTTCTCTTCCTATCATTTGCTAACAAACTATATGACAAAGTTGGTTTACACAATCCACATTGAAGAAAGCATATTAAATAAATTCTAATTGCAGCAATGGTATTTCCTATTATTATTGTCACATTTTATGTAACATTATTTAAAATTTGGAAATAAATCATTTATCTAATGATCTTATTGTCTTCATACATGGTGAACATTGTTGTATCCAAGATGTATTTAAAATAATACTAAAATGAAATCCTTTGAAGCTATGCATTTAAAAGAAAACATTCTATGAAATTTAATAAGATACAATATATGAGAGGGAGCCCCCAAAATTAGAATTATTTTTTGGAGGGTGAGCCCCTTATAGTACAGGCTTCCCTGCTACGTAAGTGTTCTAGGAACCCATTGGCATCAGTATACCAACTAGCTTTTTGTGTGAGAGGCTGCTGTTTGGCTTTAGTGAATATAATATTTGGAGATGCTTTCAATGCATTTGCCCATTTCATGATGAGTGATTTACTAATGCACCTTCCCACACTGCACTGAGTGTTCTGCAGTTTTTGACTAAAAAATGGCATGATCCCTTGTCCTATTCACTCGATCTCACTCTGAGCAACTTTTTTTTGTTTGTTTCCCCAGATGAAAAAAGTCCTCAAAGGGAAATGTTTTCCAGATGTGGAATGGGTGAAACAAAAAATGGCAGAAACACTAAAAGGCATCAAAATGAATGATTCAAAAACTGTTTTGAGCAGTGGAAAAAGCACTTCAATAGGCATACTGCATTAAATGGATAGTACTTTGAAGGTGACTGAAGTTTAAACATGTCAAAATTAATACACAATTTTTAAATATATAAATTACAATTTTGGAGGGCTACTCCCTCATGTCTTAAATAAATGATTGGCAGTTGAGTGAGGTAGCTCATACCTGTAATTCCAACACTTTGGGAGGTGGAGGCAAGAAGATTGCCTGAGCCCAGGGGTTCAAGAGCAGCCTGAGAAACTTGGTGAGACTTTGTCTCTACAATAAATCAAAAAATTAACTGGGCATGGCGGCATGCACCTGTGCTTCCAGCTACTTTGGAAGGCTGAGGTGGAAGGATCACCTGAGCCCAGCAGAGAGAGGTTGCGGTGACCATAAGTGTGCCACTGCTCTACAACCTAGGTGACAAAGTAAGTGACACACACACACTCACACACTCACACACACACAAATTAAATGATTCGACTTCCATAATACTTGCAAATACCATGATTCAGACATTAGTTTGCACAACAGAGAGAGCTGATAATGTAATGTTAATATGCAGAAGTAAGCATTTTAAGTGTATTTTCTTGAGTCTTTTTACCATTTTGTTCATGACTTCTACAGAAAAATTTAAAAATAGCAATGATTTTTCCCAAGATGCAGATGGGAACCATGGATGGGGGAGAGTGTTGTTTTGAAAAAGGTAAAATAATTCTTACTAGTATTAGTAGTAGCTTACTTAGCAAAAGGCAGAGCCTCAGCCACAGGAAAAAATAGGTATCTAATAGGAGCACCCATGGAGAAAGACATTCTCATTGTTACAGAACTGCTGAGTAGGTTGCCAAGGACAAATCACCTTCATTTAAAATTATGTAGTGTATTAGATTATTCAGGGTCTTCCACAAAACTTTGCATCTCATGCCAACTCACACACATCGAACACTGCATGTAATAACATGTACACATTTCACTATGAAGATATAGCTAAGAAGTCAAGCTTCATAAAAGACTCATCTCTCCAAGCAGAATAGTAACAAAATAGAAAAATTTGGATAAATGTTACTGTGGATAAACTTCTGTCATTAAAGAATTAAAATGGCAATAATGTATTCTTGTGAGAACTAATTGCCAATGAGAAATCCCATCATGAGGAAGATAAACATTTGAGGAAAAAGAAGTCTGTTGTAGATGCAAGAGCCAATAGGAATATCTTCTTGATAAACTGGCAAGATGGGATAATTATGTTCAATGTCCTACTGTAATATAAACCTTTCTTGAATGGTTTATAATAGATTGTTTCAGTAAAATAAATAACGAGGAACAATGTTAATACACAGTTTTGAGAAAAGTAGAGAAATTAGTCAAGAGTGTACTTTATCACTAACCCAATGATCTACCACATTGATTATTCAAGGTTGAAATATTGAAAGTATCCCACAAGGTTAACTGTGTAAGGTTTTAAGGTAACAAGCAGGAAGAAGAATGAGTGAGAAGCTTAGAGAACACAAAGGCTTCCAGGAACAGCTCCCAGAGTGATTTCTAAATTGCAGAAGCTATACCTAATCTTTAGATGATGAACCATCAAGAAATGTGTGAGGGAGTATGAGTTCAGAAAAATCTGGGCAAAAGTTACAAGTGAATTTTTAAAAATATCTCACTGGTGACTTAATAAAGTTAGGTGGTGTAGTTGGTTAAACTAGGTATAATTTACGAGTCTATATATCCTTAATGTACATATGTACATAGGCTAGCCCCAGATGTCCTAAGGTGGTTTGAACTTTAAACAGTACATTAAAAAATAACTAGCTAGGACATCGTAACTTTTATATCTTGACTTTGAGTTAACACGAGGCTTCCCGACATCCTTGCAAAAAACACAGTGTCTCATCCAAGTGAGAGAAAGCCCTGTCTTATACATCTATTCTCTGACCAGGGAATACCTCCATGGTGATTTACCCTGAGGTTGGGGACTTTCAATCTCAGCAATAACTCTTTTTCAACCCCTCATTTTCCTAAACCTTGGATATATTTCTGATAAAATGTTGGCTATGCATATTATTGTAAATTGTGTATGCATTGTATTATTAATATATTTAATATATTTAATATATTATATGTTAATATAATTATATTGTTAATATTCATACTGTTTAACATATAAAGGCATTTCAAATTTGATTTTTTCAAGTATAATATCTTTTACTCAGAATTACTTATCTTTCCTAGCTTAAGTATGTGATAAAACAAGTATTATCTTAGTCAGTTTGGACCCCCATAGCAAAAATGCCATAGACGAGGTGGCTTAAGCAGCAGAAATTAATTTTCTCACATTTTTTGAAGCCTACAAGCCTGAGAGCAGAGTGTTGCCCTTTTCAAGTTCTGGTTCGGACCCTTTTCCTGTCTTGCATATAGCTATCTTTTCTCTGTCCTTACCTGGTTTTTCTTTGGTGTGTGAGCAAAAAGAGACTGAGGGAGGAGCTCTGTGGTATCTGTTTTTATAAGGACACTATCCCCATAGGATCAAGGCCTCACACTTATGACTTCATTTAACCTTAATTACCTCACTAAGGGCCCTCTCTCCAACTATAGTAACATCAGGGGTTTCAGCTTTAACAAATGAATTTAGAGAAAAGACATATTCAGTCCATAACAAGCATCATGTACTTGAGTGTTAACAATTAATAGAATATTAAATAATTCCACACACTATATAAGCAAAATGGAAGGAAAAAAGAAGGAAAGGGAATCCCAAGTATTTCATGTATAAAGAGTAATTGTTTTTTAAAAATCCATTTATCTTATTTTATTCTATATTGTCAAATCAAATGTATTTCACCCATTTTCTTCACTTGGTTTTCATATTAAGATCTTATTCTTTCTTAGTTCTAAGGCAAATCAGACTCTGGCAGCGATGCTCCTTGATTTCTCTGGATAGGTGTCCTTGTCCTCTGGCTCTTCTTTCCATTTAGTAGTCGAGACATATGGCTTCTCTGTACATAGTTCTTCATCATTAACCCCTCAAGTTCTCTCTAATTAAGACTCACCATGATTCAACAATCTGGCATTTTAAAAGAGTCATATAATTTTCCAATGAAGCTGACACAGTATTTATTTTAAGGCAACTATTTTTTTTCCCCAAAATAGTGCACTAATTTTACATGGTGAAGAACTTGTTACATAAGATATTGCTTATATTATGTAATTATTACATAATATTTACAGGTTATCACATTGTGTTTAATCATATTCTAAAAATTTTTAGAAAACATACTTTTCAGCAACTCTACAGTGATTTTTGGTTAAGAATCTGACTCATATATAAGTTGTAAAAGTAAATTAAAATACATATGGGTACCTGAAGGACTCAATATTTGTTGAGAAACTGATTCATTTTATAGGGGAAGTCCATTTTCTTATAGAAAAAAATTCACCTGGGGAAGTAAGGGTACCTGTCATTATGAAGGTTCATCTAGATTGTTGCATGTATCAATAGTACATTCCTTTCCATTGTTGAAGAGTATTCCATAACATGGATGCAATATAAGTTGTTTCACCACTCACCTGCTAAGAAAATTCTGGGCTGTATATTGGGGGAAGGTCAGGAAATGTTGGATCTTGGTTACCTTTCTCTGTTAGGTAGTTAGCTGAAGATGCCTTGCTCCTATACTAGTCCTCCAATCTTAATATCCCTAATCAAGGTGTTTCCTCTTTCTACATTTGTGAGTTATGATTTGGTTGTCTCTTCCATTATTTACTAGGTTTTTATTTGTACATACCACATAATAGGGAATGGCAGAGAGAAAGGAGTCTATACTATTTTGTCTGTGCTGAAAGTCCAAGTGTAATTTTATAAGGTACTTATATTAGATCTTGCTGTAACATAATCTGACGTTGTGCAATTAAGTGTCAGTCTTAAATATGTTCCAGGAAGAGATTTATTTCCTTATGAAATACCACATGAAAATCATTATAATCCTCAAATATGGTCATGAACTAGAAACTTTGGAGTAAATGCTGTAGAAGTTTTTAGAGTATATGCAAATGTTCATTTTGCACTTGTGAAAATTATGTTTATTAATACAGGTTTTTATATAACTGTCCTTTAGATTTTACCATGCTTGATGATTCATCATAGTGACATATCGCAGCACAGCTGGTTGCCAGGAGTGACATTATAGTGAAGATTTATATAAAATATCTAAAAGTTATGTAGCTATAATGCTTTCACTCCACGGGTAGCACCATCAATACCCACATTTAGGATAATAGCTCTGAAAAAAAAAAGTTCCACAAAGAAAAACTGTAGTAATGAAACTGCATGTCTCCAACATTCCAGAAAAAGAATCATGGATATAAATTTGTAACTAAAAATATCCTCAAGGAGTTAACATTTGAAAGTTGAAACTGAATGGACAATTTAAAGTAGCTCCTGTTTAGAAGGACAGAAAGTGAATACACTTGTTAGTAACTTTGCAAATATAGCTTTTATTGTGGTTCTAGATTTCCAGAAGAAATACAAAGATAGTGCTTATTAGTAATAAGTACTATCTTTTTTTTTTTTGAGTTGGAGTCTCACTCTGTCGCTGAGGCTAGAGTGCAGTGGCACGCTCATGCTACCCCAGCTACCACAACTACCCCAGCGTCCACCTTCTGGATTCCAGAGATCCCTCCGCCTCAACCTTCCAAGTAGCCGGAACTACAGACACACGCTACCATGCCCAGTTATTTTTTAATTTTATTGTAGAGACAAGGTCTCGCCAAGTTTGCCGGGGCTGGTCTGGAACCCACAGGTCCAGACAATCCATTTGCCTCGGCCTCCCAAAGTGCTGGGATTACGGACTGAGCCACCAAGTCTGACCTTGTTACTAATTTTAATTTAACTGTCTAAATCATTAGGCTGTTGGAATTTATTTTGATAAAAAATATTATTTTGTTTGGAATATGTCTATAATTTGGTTGATAATTAGAAATTATTAAGTTCATGCTCAAGTAATTCTACATTTAATGATGCTTATTATAGAAAGGAGTCAACACGGATTTTTGCCTTTCCATTACCTCCAAGTAAAATTTTGATCAGAAGATTTATTTTTTAAAGAAAGATAGTATATTTGGTACTGTTACTTGCTTGTGTGTTCAAAGCCTATATAATATACAAGGAAGACTCAGATATTAATACACTTCTAGCTTTTAAGACTTTTTCCCTTAATGTCTTCATAATGAATAATATATAGAATCTTATCAGAGTATTTTAGTCCAGAAATTTACAAAAGGTCTAAAGAAACTCTAGTTGTTTATATATCTTACATCAAAATAATTGAAATTGAAGAAATAATTAGAATGATAAGAGTATTATTTAGACAAAGAAAGAAAATATTATGTCTGATACATTTGTGTTATTTATTTACTCTTGTAATTCCTAGTCTTTAATCTTTATCTCAATGTGGCTTCAAAATAAACTATTTATTATTATATTGCTTTGATTTAGAAGAATTTAATAGTTAAAATTAATAATATGTCTGCTTAGTTTTTGTTAGTAATTCTAATCTTAATTTTGTTGACAATTTATTGCCTGTGTCAGCATGTCCATGTTTTTATGGGAGTTGAGGAACGTATAATAGCATCACATTTGTAAAAAATCACTTCTCTAAATCAGTCTTCATTTTAAAAAAGAATAATAAGTGTTTGTTAAAGTTTACAAAGGATGCTAAAGTTTACAAAGGATGCTAAAGTTTACAAAGGATATCCTTTACAAAGGATAAATCTCGCTCCATTAATCTTATGAGAAAGCTAAAACATAGTGACATAAAGTGTAGTTTTTTAAAGATCACACAGATAAGTAAAAAATTCAAGTGAAATTTTACAGCGTCAGAATCTAAATTCTAACAAAATTAATAATACCATGAAGGAAAGATATTTTTATGCTACTACAGCAGTTTGGAGACTTCTGAGATTAAGTCTATAACTTGCAGAATTAGCCCAGAAGATATTATTGGGGAAAGGTGATAGTGAGGAAGTAGGAAAAAAAATACATGATGAAAAGAGTCCAAGATCTTAGTTTCAACTTCTACTTCTGCTATCCTTGTCAAAACAAGGCAACTACTCTATCCTCAGCTTTCATAGAAGTAAATAATGATAATTGTTCAAGGTCCACTTATGAGTGAGAACATGTGGTACTCTGTTCCTTGTTTCTGTGATAGATCACTGAGTATGATAGACTCTAAATCCATTCAAGTTGCTGCAAAGTCCATATGTTTGTCCTTCTTTTTGGCTGCATAATATCAATTATCAATACTATGAGAAAGGTATTGGCAGTTGAGGGAAACTGCCAGGGGAGGGAGGGACACACCTCATCAACAACGTTACCTGCATAATGAACATTTGTATACCTAACCCTGAATTGTATCCCATATCTTTGAAATTAAAAAAAAGTAAATATGATGTAACAATTCTGGAAAGGACTGAATGTTTGTGTCTCTCTCAAATTCACATGTTGAAATCCAAATCCCCAAGGTGATGGTATTAAGATGTGGGGACCAGGAAAGTGATGAGGTCATGGGTACAGCACCTTTATAAATGAGATGTGCCCTTATAAATGAGACCCCAGAGTGATTCCTCCCTCTTTCTACCATGTGAGGACACAGCAATAAGCTAGTTCTTTATGAAGAGGGTCCTCACCAGATACCAAATCTGCCCATGCCTTGATCTTGGGCTTCCTAACTTCTAGAATTCTGAGAAATAAACTTATCTCATTCATAAGCCACTTAGTCTATGATATTCTGTTATAGCAGCCTAAACAGACAAATACAAAATTCTAAATCAAATTCCATATCATTGAAAAAAATTACACAGAAATGATATGCAAAATTGTACAGATATGAATTATAACAAATGTAATTTTCAATGTGAGGTCTACAATTATTTTCTACAGCAATTGGCTCCAACTTAATAAAATATACACAACCAGTTTACTCTAGTTTTAAAGTCATGAGCATAAGTTTTTTTTTTTAAAGATATGTGGTATAATTCAGGATTAGTGGGTCTAATAACTAAAACTGTAAGTTAACCTTCTTATCAAACATGGTAGTTTTAAAAATGTTATCAGTTGAATTATTAATTTTTATTTTATTTCAATAAATATGATTATCTATATTAAAAAATTGAAAAAGTACAAAATATACCAATAAAAGTTGGGAAACAAATTTTGAATATATGTTCAAAAACAGTTAATACAAATGTGACCACTGTTTAGACATAGCTTTCCTAAAATGGCATACAACATAAAGGCAATCATGACTTGCAACTACCTTTTTTTCAAGGTTTTATAGAAAAAGACTTTCTAATTTATGCAAGGAATATTATGTTTTTTAAATTAGTATATTAGGAGTTGATATTATTATGTAAAAATTGCATAAAATTATATATTTTTTACACAACTTGTTTTACTTTTATAAGTTTTGAATTGGAGTGTTTGGTTAGAAGTTACTCTTATTCAGAAAGAACAAAGTTTAGTTTTTTTCCTGAAGTTTCTAAATTTAAAATTTAAAGAAATTTCAAGCACTTCAGTAAGATGGCTTCCTAAATAAACTTTTTCATCTTTACCAGTGCCACTTCCCCCCCCCCCCCATTTCGGCCCCTCTTCTGCAAAATTCCCTCTTCAAGCTGTCAGGTAAAACCTAATGTCAGTTTTTATGATACTTGCAGAGTTTCTTTTATTGAATACAAGCAAATATAAATGCATTAAATAAGTAATTATATGTAACTGTATATGTTTATATATTATTTATTTTTATAAAACTAAAGCAATCTATATACACCATTGTAAATTTGCTAATTCTAAATATTAGACTTTAATTTTTAAAGACAGTTTTAGGTTTAATTTTATTTTTTATTATTTTTATTTGTTTATTTATATACTTATTTTAAAGATGTGGGGTACTATTCAGGGTTAGGTATACAAACACTGATTATGCAGGTACCCTTGTTGATGAGGTGTGCCCCTCCCTCCCCTAGCAGTTTCCCTCAACTGCCAATCCCAACCCCATCCCCTGACAGTTTTCCACTACTTAAGCTTAATTTTAAAAATGAGCAGAAAGTACCAAAAATGCCTTATATATTCCCTCCTCCTTATTTCTTATTTTCCCTATTAACATCTTGCATTAATTCAGCACACTTGTTATAACTGATCAGTCAATATTGATACATTATAAACTCAATTGCATGCTCTAAAGTAGGGTTCAGTCCTTGTGTTGTACTAATCTATGGGTTTTTATAAATGTGAAATGTCAGGCATCCACCAATAGTGTCATACAGAAGAGTTTCACTGATCTAAAATTCTCATGTGTTCCAATTATTCATTTTTCTTTTCTCTCCCATTGAACCACTGTCAGCCACTGATCTTTTTACTGTCTCTACAGCTTTGCCCTTTACAGAATGTTATATAAATACACACATTGTCCAGATCAGCCACCTCTGCATCCTCTGATTCAACCAACCAATGGGTCAAAAATATTTTTAAAAATAATAATAATAACAATAAAACATAAAAAAGAAAAGAAATAGCAAACAATACAATATAACAATTTCCATAGCATTTACACTGTATTAGGTATTATAAGCAATCTAGGGATGATTGAAATATATGGGAGGATGTGCTTAGGAAATAAGCAAATAGGGAGTTCTGGTAAAATGGCAATGGCACAGGTAGGACTGTGAGAGTCTCTGCAAAAGTGAGTTTCCATAAAGACTCCTGCTTCCCCCTCCCTGACCCCCACCAGCTGCACCAGTCTGAGGCCTGAAGGCCCTTGGTACCGTGCATTTCCCAGATGCTGCGCCTCCTGCCGTCACCCCGGTTCCACCCCAGGCGGCCCTGGACAACCGGCCATGTGGAGCTCCTGGCTCCCTCCCTGGCTACACCACCTCACCATGCGCCAAGCCGCCTCTGCAGGCCCTCGGCTCCCGCCTTGTGAAGCTCTGGGTTCCCTTGTCAGCTGCACTGCTCTGCCCGGCACCCAGCCACCACTGCCTGCTGAGGCCCTAGGTTCCCGCTCCTCGGTGCTCCAGGGCCCCCCCTGGCTGAAGCACCTAGCCCCACCTCAAGCCGCCACCACCCATGGAGGCCCTCGGCACCTGCCCCTCGGAACTCCGGGCTCCATCCTTGACTGAAGCACCCTGCCTGGTCCAAAGCCACCACCACCCGTGGAGGTCCTCGACTCCAGCCCCTGGGAACTGCGGGGCCCCTCCCTGGCTGAAGCGCCCTGCCCGGCCCCAGTCGCAGCTACTCGTGGAGGCCCTTGGCTCCTGCTCTGTGCCTCCACTACACAGGGAGGCCTGCAGCTCCCTTCCTGCAGAGCTCTAGGCTCTCTTATCAGCTGTACCACCCTACCCCCAGCCACACTGTGCACTGTGCTGACCAGCAAAGCCCGGCAGTCTCACAGTCCGCCACCCACGACTCACCCATGGCCACAGAAGGACCAGAGAACAGCTGGGGAGCCAAGACAGGCAGAGACCTGTATTGCCCCATGAGCCCCAGCCAGCTCTGCACAACCTCCAGCTTAGGACCTTAGAACAAAGAAAGAAAAAGAAGCCCAAGGCGCAAGTGACACTGAGGTACAGCACCCGTCTCTCTCGCACTCTGCCTCCCCCAGCTGGACCCGGCTGTAGTAGAACCAGAGATGATCTGGAGCCCTGTGACCAGGCAGAGACCTGCAGTGCCTCACCCATCCAGTTCTGCCTAGCCTCCTACTTGGGATCAAAGACCTCATGTTTGTGTAAGAGAATAGTACATCATAAGGAGGTTGGTCAGCTTGTGTGTTTGTATGATTGTATGTCCTAGTTTGTTTGTTGTTGTTGCTGTTGTTTTTTGTTTGATTGGTTTTGTTTTTGATTTCTCTTACTCTTATCTGACTTCAGGTCTATTTTCATTTATTAGTGGGTACCTTTGTCTGTTTTCCCTCATATTCTTCTCTGTTTCCACCTTCCACTTCCCCCCTCCCTGTTCCATTTCTTTCCCTTTTCTTACATTATTTTACTTTCAGGGAGCAAACCAATACTCCCATTTCATGAACAGATTGCAAGGCAGTGGGAAGCGGGTTCCAGTATATCCGTACACCTGTCAGTGGATACTGGGATTTGCATATAAATTTTGAATCACAGCTCCCCCCTCAAATAAACCTCAAAACTGCAAAATGTATAACCCCCAACCTACAGTCCAGCTTTAGAATCAAACAAAGCCAGAGGATTCAAATAAGGAAGAATAGGTGATTGAGCAAACAGAAGTAAAAGCAATCCCACAACTACTGAAAAACAGATTCAAAGAAAACAAAGGAAAAAAGGAAAAAGTGGGAAGAAAAATCTACACAAATGGAGAAAAACAAAAAGAAGAATATAGGTCTCACACAGACCTCTGGGAGATCAGATAATGAGAAAACAGACTTCAGAATGTAAACAATGAAGAGCCCCCAGAATGACTGGCTACATACTACAATCCCAGACATCAAGACATTAAGAGAGAGAATAAAAAGAATTGAGGCGAGACAAGAGAAAAATAGAAAGGAGTTGATAACTGAGATAACAGCAATAAAGAACACTATGATCAAAATAAATAACAAACTAATAAGCATGGAAAGCAGAATTAGCCAAGCAGAAGACAGAATCTCAGAACTTAAAGAATAAAATATAGAACTAAACCAAACTGTCAAAAACATAGAAAATAAGCTTAAAAAGACAGAAAAAATCTTCAAGAGATGAGCAATTACTTCAAGAGAATGAACCTAAGAGTAACTGAACTTCCTGAGGCAGAAGAGAGACAGAGAGCACCCTGGAACAAACATTCCATGAAATTATTCAAGAAAACTTCCCTCACCTCATCAGTGATGTGAAAACTCAAACAAAAGAGATTCAGAGAACCCCAGCAAGACAACAAATGAGAAGACCAACTCCTAGGCACATAATAATTCAACTGAACAAAGTAGGTATACAAGAAAAATCCTAAAAGCAGCAAGAGATAAAGGCCAGACTAAACACCAGGGAAGACCAATCAGAATAGCAGCAGATTTATCTACAGAAACATTTCAGACTAGGAGAGCTTGGAGTCCAATAGTCAAAGTTCTCAAAGATAAACAATTTCAACCAAGAATAACCTACCTAGCCAAGCTAAGCTTCATCAGTGGGGGAGAATTAAAATCTTACCCAGACATTCAATTCCTAAGAACTTACGTTGCCTCCAGACCACCCCTACAAGAAACTCTTAAGAAAGAATTAAACACAGAAGAAAAGGGAAAAAGAACAACAGTGTTCTTCACAAGAGTACAGGAAAAAAGATTGAAAACACACATGAACCCACCCAAAAAACCAAAAAAAAAGACAGCAAACAAACAGGAACAACAACTCTGTAAGAACCTCATGGCAAAGATAAACCCTCACATTTCAATAATTAGCCTGAATGTGAATTAACTAAATGCACCATTGAAAAGACATAGAATGGCAAAATGGATAAAATACCATGAAGCAACAATATATTGTCTCCAAGAGACTCAGCTCACCAGAAAGGACACTCACAGACTCAAAGTAAGAGGGTGGGAAACAAAATTTCAGGCGAATGGAACACAAAAGAAAGGAGGAGTCATGATCTTAATCTCAGACAAAATACCCTTTAAGCTATCAAAAATTTAAAAAGATGAATAAGGTCACTATATAATGATAACAGTTTCAATTCAACAAAAAGAAATATCTATCTTAAACATAAATGCACCTAACATAGGCGCACCAATGTTTGTAAAGTAGCTTCTAGGCAAACATAAAAAAGAAATTGACTCTAACACTATCATAGTTGGGGACTTTAATACCCCACTCACAATCCTAGCACATCATCAAGACAAAAATTAAGTAAGGAGACCCAGAACCTCAATGAGACTCTTGAGCAAATGGACTTAATTGATACCTACAGAACACTCCACCCAACGAGCACAGAATATTCATTCTACTCAACACCACATAGAACATACTCCAAGATCGACCACATCATTGACCATAAGACAAGCATAAACAAATTTCATAAAATTTAAATTTGCCATGCACATCCTCAGACTACAGTGGGATAAAAATAAATATCAACACCAACAAAATTTCCCCAAAGTTCACAGAGACATGCACACTAAACAGCATGATGCTGAACAACGACTGGGTCAACACTGAAATCAAAGAAGAAATTGAAAGATTCCTGGAAACAAATGAAAATGAAGAAACAACCTAATACAACCTCTGGGATGCCATGAAATCAGTTCTAAGAAGGAAATTTATATCTCAGTGAGCACACATCAAGAAAATGGAAAGATTACAAGTAGAGAGCCTAACAGATCTCCTAAGGGAGGTGGAAAGAGAAGACCGCAAAAACCCCAACTTTAGCAGAATAATCCAAATCACAAAAATAAGAGCCCAAATACATCCTGTAGATGACAAAAATGCCATAGAAAACATCAACAAAACAAAAAGCTGGTTCACTGAAAGAATTAACAAGATTGATGGGCCCCTAGCCAGAATGACCAAGAAAAAGAGAGAAAAAGCCCAAGTAAACCCAATCAGAAATACAAAAGATCAAATCACAACTACCCCAAAGAAATACAAAGAAATATCAGGGATTACTATGTACACCTATATGGAAACAAACTTGATAACCTAGATGAAATGAAGGATTTTCTGACATCACACAACCTCTTCAGGTTGAAACAAGAAGACATTGAGACACTAAATAGACCAATAACAACCCAGGAAATTGACTCTGGCATACGAAAACTACCTACAAAAAAAAAAAAAAAATCCGTGGACCAGATGAATTTCTAGCAGAATTCTACAAATTATAGAAAGAGTATCTGATACCAATCCTACCGAAAGTATTCCAGGCAATTGAGAAAGATGGAATTCTCCCCAATCATTTTGTGAAGCTAACATTACACTGATACCCAAACCAGGTAAAGATCCAACAAAGAAAGAGAACTACAGGTCAATATCCCTTATGAACATAGATGCAAAAATCCTCAACAACATTCTAGCAAATTGGATCCAAAAATACATCTCAAAAATATCCACCATGACCAAGTAGACTTCATCTCCAGGATGCAGGACTGGTTCAACATTCGCAAGACCATAAATGTAATTAAATACATCAACAGATGTAAAAACAAGAACCATATGACTATCTCATTAGATGCAGAAAAAACTTTTGATAAAATCCAGCATCCCTTCTTGATAAAAACTCTCAAATACCTAGGAATAGAAGGAACATGCCTCAAAATAATAAGTGCCATCTACGACAAACCCACAGCTAGCATATTGCTAACTGGACAGAAACTAAAATCATTTCCCCCTGAAAACTGGAACAAGACAAGGCTGTCCACTCTCACTCCTCTTGCTCAATATTGTGTTGGAAGTCCTAGTCCAGACAATTAGACAGGAGAAGGAAATCAGGGGTATTCAAATAGGAAAAGAGGAAATTAAGTCATCCCTCTTTGCTGATGATATGATCCTATACCTTGAAAATCCAAGAGAATCTGTCAAAAACCTGCTGGCACTGATAAACGACTTTGGCAAACTCTCAGGATATAAAATAAATGTGCAAAAGTCAGTTGCATTCCTATACACCAACAACAAGCAGGCAGAGACCCAAATTAAAAGCACAATCCCATTCACAATAGCCACACAAAAAAATGAAATACCTCGGCATCTTCCTAACCAGAGAAGTGAAAGACCTTACAATGAGAACTACAAAATATTCCATAAGAAGTCCAAGAAGACACCAACAAATGTAAAAATATTCCATACTCATGGATAGGAAGAATCAACATTGTTAAAATGTCCATCCTACCAAAGGCAATCTACATATTCAATTCAATACCCATTAAGTTACCAACATCATTCTCAAAAATCATCCACCACGTAAATGACAATACAGAAATTCATATGGAAACATAAATGAACACGAATAACCAAAACAATCCTTAGCAAAAGGAACAAAGCAGGAGGTATCACAGTTCCAGACTTCAAACTTTACTATAAGGCTACAGTAATTAAAACAGCTTGGTATTGGTACAAAAACAGGCACATAGACCAATGGTACAGGATAGAGATTCTGAAGTCAAAGCCTCAATTCCTCAACCAACTCATCTTTGACAAAGCCTCCAACAACAACCACTGGGGAGAGGAGAACCTAGTCAGTAAATGGTGCTGGGAAAACTGGCTGACTACATGCAGAAGATTGAAATAGGACCCCTACCCATCACCATACACAAAAATTAACTCTAAATGATCAAAGACCTAAACGTAAAATCTCAAACTATAAGAATCTTCGAAAACACAGGAGATACCCTTATGAAAATTGGAACTGTGAACCAATTCCTCTTCAGAACCCTAAAGGCCAATACCTTAAGGAATAAGATAGACAAGTGGTACCTCATCAAACTAACGATCTTCTGCAAAGCAAAAGAAACCATCAAGAAAGCAGGGAGATAACCCACAGAATGGGAAAAAATATTTGCCAACTGTATATCTGACAAGGTCTAACATCTAGGATCTTCAAGGAACTCAAATGCACCGAAGTTAAAAAACAAACAGCCCCTTTAAAAAGTGGGTGAAAGACATGAACAGACACTTCTCAAAAGAAGATATACAGGCAGCCAACAGACACGTGAATAAGTGCTCAACCTCACTCATCATCAGAGAAATCCAAATCAAAACCACACTGAGATACCACCTAATCCCTGTAAGAATGACCATCATTAATAAAACAAACAACGGCGAGGATGTGGAGAAAAAGGAATGCTTCTACACTGCTGGTGGGAATGCAAACTTGCACAACCTCTTTGGAATACAGTGTGGCGATTTCTGAAAGAACTAGAAATTGACCTTGCATATGACCCAGCAATTTTCCTGTTGGGAATATACCTGGAGGAACTCAAATTATTCTACAAAAAGGATACCTGCACACGTATGTTTGTTGCAGCTCTATTCACAATAGCAAAAACATGGAACCAACCATGTTGCCCATCGAAGCTGAACTGGATTAAAAAAATGTGATACATATACACAATGGAATATTATGCAGTCATAAAGAAGGACAAATGAACTTTGCAGCAACTTGGATGGTTTTAGAGTCGATCATACTCAGTGATCTATCACAGAAACAAATAACAAAGTTCCACATGTTCTCACTTATAAGAGGACTTTGAACAATTATAATGCTATAAGAAAGTGATTGGCAATAGTGGGAAACTGTCAGGGGTTGGGGGATTGGCAGTTGAAGGAAACTGCTAAGGGGAGGGAGGGGCATACCTCATCAACAAATGTACCTGCATGATCAATGTTTATATACCTAACTCTGAATTGTAACCCACATCTTTATAATAATAATTTTAAAAAAATAAACAAGTACTATTCCACCTTACATAAAGGACTTGGTGTCCTTAGATTTCAGTATCCACACAATGGGGGAAGTAGTGTGTGTCCTAGAAGCATTCCCCCATGGAAACCAAGGGACAACTGCAATCGGAATCATGCGGTATGTAGCCATATCCATTTAGTATTTCTCCGTTTATTTTGTGCATGATAGGTGATATGTACCATAGTTTACATTCACCTCTTGAAGGACATGTTAGTTGCTTCCAATTTCCAGTTTTGAATAAATCTGTCATAAACATTGATAAGCAGGCTTTTTTGTGGACATAAATTTTGAACTCCTTTGGGCAAATAACTAAAAGTGGGGTTGTTGTATAACAAGACCATGTTTCATATTATAAATCTTCCAGTTGTCCTCCAAAATGATTGTACTATTTTGCTTTCCCACCAGCAATAAATGACAGTGCCTATTGCTACACATCCATGCCAACATTTGGTGTTGGCCTTGTTTTGAATTTTAGCAGTTCTAACAGATGTATGGTGGTATCTCATTATTTTAATTTGCAGTTCCCTAATGACATTTGATATTGAGCATCTTTCCATATTCACTCATTTGACCTTTGAACAACACAGGTTTGAGCTGTGTGAGTTCACTTATAAGTGAATTTTCTTTCAACTCTTTCACTCTTTAGTCAGCAAGACCAACTTATTTTCTTCCTCCACTTCCTTAGTTCAACTAGTGTGAAGACTATGAAGATGAAGACCTTTATGATGATTCACATACACTTCATGAATAGAAAATATATTTCCTCTTACTTGTGATTTTTCTTGGCAACATTTTCTATTCTCTAGCTTATTTAATGAATACAATATATAGTGCACACAACATACAAAATATGTGTTAATTGTTTATCAGTAAAGCTTCGGTCAAGAGTAGGCTATTAGTAGCAATGCTTTTGGGGAATCAAAAGTTATATGTGAATTTTCAACTGTTGAGAACTGCTAGGCCCTGTGATTCTCAAATCAACTGTACTTATTTATCATCTATAGAACTTTAATGAGGTATTTGTTTACTTTTTCTTTGCCTATTTTTAATTGAGTTGTTTTCTTACTGCTATGTTTTACAAGTTAGTTGTATATTTTTCCAGTCCCTCATCCAATATTTGTTCTGCAAAAATATTTTTCCACTCTGTGACTTGTCTTTTCATTCACTTAACAGTTTCTTTCAGAGTGCAGAAAACAATTTTTTCGTTTAAAAGAAATCCAACTTCTTTTTTTTCTTTTGCAAGAATCATGCTTTTGGCATTGTATCCAAAAAAGTAAAAGTGATGTCTAAAAGCTAACAAATCCAAAGTCACATAGATTATTTTTTATTTTATTTTCTAGAAGTTTTATAGTTTTGTATTTTATATTTAGCACTGTAATCCTTTTAGCATTTTTCTCAATCTGATGTCATTAATCTTCATTTCATTCTTTTAATCATTTTAAATTTATTTTCATTTGTTCTTGATTTCAGAATAAGTGTTTAAGACTATTTTTCTCTAAACCTTGTATTGCTGCATCACAAAAATTATGATATACATACTCTATTATCATTTCTTCAATCATGCAAATTTATTTGCATCTCATCTTCCTTTTAAGTGGTGTTCAACAGATATGACATCAAAAGGTAATTGTTGTTTTCTGATATTATTATTTTGCAGTTGACTCTATTGCAGTCAAAGAACATTGTCTTTACTATTCTCATTCTTTTTTTTTTTTTTTGAGTTGGAGTCTCACTCTGTCGCCCAGACTGGAGTGCAGTGGCTGCTCCCAGCCACCGCAGCCTCGACCTGCTGGGCTCCGGAGGTCCTTCTGCCTCAGCCTTCCAAGTAGCCGGAATTATAGGCATGTGCTACCACGCCCGGCTGATTTTTTTGATTTATTGTAGAGATGAGGTCTCCCTGCCCAGGTGGGTCTCGAACCCGCGGGCTCAGGCAATCCACTCACCTCAGCCTCCCAAAGGTGCGGGATTACAGGCTGAGCCACCGTGCCGGCTATTCTCATTTTTTAAAGGTGTTTTTGTGAC
Source organism: Carlito syrichta (assembly GCF_000164805.1). Taxonomy (NCBI): domain Eukaryota; kingdom Metazoa; phylum Chordata; class Mammalia; order Primates; family Tarsiidae; genus Carlito; species Carlito syrichta. Next base: position 110,198 of record NW_007252419.1, on the reverse strand, counting down.
TTAATTTAATGGCAATTATTGTAATGCAACGTTTTATTACTTAATGTAGTGGATATTCTATATGTCCAGGATAATATAAATAACATTTACCAATTATATATATCTCATATTGTGTAAGTTTTTATGTCTTTTTTCAATTGGTTTTATTTTGTTTAGAGTGAATTAAACATCTCAATTATATAGTGGGTTTGGGTTTATCTGTCCTTATATAGCATGTAGCTGTAGCTATGTTATTTAGTTAGAAATATGCATGACTGATTATTGAGTATAGCAAACCTTAACATAATAAAGTATCTCTATGCTATTCATTTTTGTTTGCACTTACTTGATATGGCTTTGTACCTTTTTTATTTTAAACATTCTGAATTATTTGACTCACATTCTTTTATATATATCATACATTTGACTAGCTTTTGATTTTAGATACAGTAATAAATTAACACTTGGTATACAGGTAAGATTAGTTTATTTTTGTTACTTTTATGTAACATATGTTTAGTCTGAATTTTTACATATCTTATGTAATTCCTTGCATTTAGTACACTTTTCTTTAATAAATAATCTTTTAAAAAACTTTTCAACATTTATCTGTTGAATGCAGTCTGGTATTTAAAACAGATTACATTTTTGTTCAGAAGTCTATTGAATATTTCTAGTACTTTTAATTCATCTTTGTAGAATATCTACAGATATCCTATGATTAAAAAAATCATCAGAGTATATTATTCCTCTTTTTAACCTCCTTTACTAAGTCATCAGATTTTCACTAGAAAAAGCCAAATTGCCAGCTTTAAATTACATTTATGACTCCCTGCTATTACTATTGAGGTAATCAATAATTGATTCTATATCATATATTTATTTTTCTCTTTCACTTCCAATCGTTGTATTTGTGTCATTCTTACATTTTCAGAACATATTCCATTTTCATTTGTTCTATATCCTCAATGTCAATATTTATTTTGGAGTATTGTTATACAGGCAAATAAATTCATTGCTCATTGACACGATTTTCATCACAGTTTCCTCAATTGTACCTCACTGGATAATATTTATCCTCTAGTCATTAGAGAAAAACAATCTCACTTCTTAAGTGATTGTAACTTAAAAATGTTAATACCTTATATGATTAAAAAGAAGCCTGACAGAATCTATAGTTTGGAAACTTGGATCTATTGTTTCTTTGAGAATTTTGAAGTTATTATTTCACTTTCTTTTATGTTGAATATGGCTAAGGGAAAATATGTGCCTGCTTTTTTTTCCCCTTACAAGTTACTCAATTCTTTGCCTGTTTTCCTAAAATATCTTTTTTGAGTTCATCGGGGAACTATGTCATGAGGTGAACAGGCGGACTGAATTTTAAAATGTAGCATGCCCCTTCACAAGTATGCTGAGAGTGATTCATTTTTGGCAGAGCACTAGAACTAGAGGTGACAACCATAAAGTGGTACACTAAAATTTTAATTAGCTGTTACCAGTCAGGTGGCACGATCAGGTGGATTAGAATTTCTGGAAGCTCCAGAACACAAGAAATGTTTTCAATGAACTATACATTTTTTTTCAAAAGACCTCTTGTGTGTTCATGAGAAAATGTGGGTGGAAGCAGTGCAGACTTGAAATTGTCTGTGTTGGTGGTACCTAAGCCTGAAATCTCATCCTTTTCCTAGTCCTTTTGTTTAAAGGAAAGGCTCTAACCTCAAGCCTCCTGGGCATGAACAGAAAATATATCATTGCTCTGGGTTCATCCCAGACTTTCTAGGGATTAGGAGCAAGGAAGAGTTTTTTGTCTCCAAAGAATGATCAGGAACCACTTGGCCTCATCACATGCCTTTTATCTAGTCAAAAAGCAACAGAAATCTACTTCTGGGAAGTGAAGAGACACCCTCCTGCTACCATTTCTAGCAGTCATACCTTATCAGTGTGGGAAGAGTAGAAGCATAAGCTCCTCAAGCCAAGGAAGCTGCAGAAAAGTTTCTCAGGTCTTGGATTCCATTAAAGTTTTGAAATACAAATATATATACATACATCCAATCAGAGAAAGACGTGCTCTACCTTGGCCAAATATGACCTAGATATTTATTTGTATATTGGTATAGAGTGAACAAACTGATTATTAGTTTTTAGAAAATTTGTGAAGAGAAAGAATGTCTTTTTTTTTAGAAAGAAAGCATGATATTTTCTGAAAACATAGTATAACTAAACTTTTCAATGATACATACATTTGCATTATATGCATCAATGATATAATTTTGCACTATGTGTCACTGATGTTAATTTTGGCAGGTTTAATGAAATAGAAATTTCTTTATTGAAAAGCATTTTCAAATCATGAACACACTAAGTGACCTATTACAAATAATAAGGTTGTCTCCCTGATTTCAGTTCCCCTCATAACTTTCTACTGCCATAACTGTCAATTTCCAAGGTGTCAAATGGAAAGCAGCAAGGACTAATGATGCTACTTTCTGATGGAGCAGAATGAGTTTAACATTTCTGAAAAATCAGTGTAAACTTAGAATAGAAATTGTCATGATCTACTGTTTCCAAGTGTCATACCACTTGGGAGGAAATGAAGGAAAGTGTTGCTTCTGCATGCAGATTCCAAGGCCAAATAGAATTAAATGGAATCTGAGACAGAAGTCAACAACCAACAATGGAACCGTCTTGACAGCTATTATTGTTATATAACATTCTATAGACATTGACATTATGCTTTTGCAAATTGTTCATTCTACATGCTTTACTCCAAAATTTAGTTTTTCAATCCTAATTTCATTGAGATCATATCTATGAAAATAAATACATGTATACACCTTACCTTTATATAGGGATTTATACATTGCATCATTTTCAAAAATATTATATAATGTCATTGTACATTCATTATAGTGCTGTGAGGTTATTCTAACAGTGGAAAATGTGTCAGAGACATTAAATAATTTATATCAGTTCACATAATCTGCAAATGGTGAAGACAGGATAAGTGGCCACTCTTCTGTCTCCTACCAAGTTTTCAAAGAACATGCAGTACTCCCTGCATGTTGCCTAATACTTCTGGGACTTGAAAGGTAACTATTGTTTCCTAGCTTTGGCCCCTCCCCTACCTTGGGAAGGTGAGTCTTCTCACTCTCTCTCTCTCTCATTTACTTTCTGAAAGTTATCAGGAAGAGATTAAGCAGTGATTCATATCAATTATGTCACTGCCAGTAAACTTCCTAGCCTTTCTGTTCTACTAAATGTTATTCAACAAAATAACTAATTTGCCTTCTGGTGAACTTTGGTTTTAGTCACCTAAGTCTAAATATATGCATTTGTACTAATGAAGACATATAAGTACAGTTTTTATGTGTGTGTGTGTGCCAGAAATTTGGGTCCTGGGATGAATCAGGTCATGCCAATAGACCAGAGAACTTTTCATGTGCTGTTATCTACTTATACATTGTTCCTAATCTTTATTGCATTGGACTACATGAATTTCCTCAGGAATTCATTATCAAACATGAAAGAAAAAATCTGTAAGCATTCAACAAGTATTTTGGTTGCTATTCTTTATATAAAAAATGCATTAGAATATATACCAATCAATATACTCTCATTGAATATCTGAAAGTTTCCAATTTGTAAAATGTATGTGATAGAGTTTTCAGCTTAAGAAATTTTTACTGTAATATTTGCAGTTATACTCTAAATGGGTTACATATATAAAGATTATACTTTTTAAAGTTAGAAATAAAAAAGTGTTATTTAGATAGTTCAGCAATATTTTACATCTAATACTAAGTCTTTCTATAAAATTAAAGTTTTCCAATAGACAAGGCACCTAAATCAATGTTATTTATGAAAGGACATAACATGGAGTCAGTATACCCAAAAAACAGCCATTTTAGTATTGTATAGATGTAGATCTGTTATGTTTTTCTAGCAGTTACCCTCTAATCATTAGCCAAGGACAGAACTAGTTTCTCAAAGGTAACTACTAATAATTGTTTTACCACTCCCTCACCAGCTTGTTTTGTAAACAAGTTAACCTAATCAGACCTTCAAGACACAGATGCCATCAACATGGTGGCAACCATGTGACTAACTCACCCATTTGCCTGCTGTCCATCAGCTGACTTCAGTACCTGTGCTTGCCTGCCCTCCATGATGATGTGGAGCAGACAACCACCCAATCACCTTTATGACCTGCCCCCATCAAAAGGAAGGTTTAAAAGGCATTCAACTTCAAGCAGCAGTCGACATTGCTTTCCTTAAATTCTGGCCAGGCTATGTGCTCACTGAGCTATGGCTATCATGTTTCCTAGCTTTGACCCCTCCCTTACCTTGGGAAGGTGAGTCTTCTCACTCTCTCTCTCTAATTTACTTTCTGAAAGTTGTCAGGAGAACTTATTCTGTAGGCTAAGTGAATTTCAAACAAAGAATTCTTTATCACGAAAACCAAAAATATTGTACTACATGGCATGGTTCTTTCCAAAGTGCTGAATAGATAAAAGGCATCTTCATTTGTTTTTTTAAAAAGGTAAGTTCACATTTATTTCAAAACAGACGTGAAAGTTCACCATCTATTGCAACATAATCTTGCATGACATAACAGGTAGTGATAACACTGTTATCCTTTGGCTAAATTGCTTCATGCACATACAGATCAGTAACAATCACCATAGGGAATACAATTAAATAGTCCAAACTCAAAAGCAAAAAGTGAAAAGTAAAAATATATAAAACAGCTACAGCAGTAATGATTAAATTTGGCAATGAAAATGTACAGTTCTCAGACTAAATGCATGTTATATAAGCATATGACACTGCCAAAAGACGACTACAAGGCACATGGAGTTACATTGATAATCTGAACATATTAGCATTGATTGTTCAAATGCATTGGGGGATGAATTAGCATTGCGTTGATGAGTACAATCATGAAATTAACCCAGTGGGAAGGAGATTTGAAGACAAAATGTAAGAAATAATTCTAATTATTTTAATCAACATTTTATTGTTATTATTATTATTGCTGTTGTTATTATGAAACTTTTCCATTGTTAGTGAAGGTTTCTTTCTCTTAAGAATAGATCTATATGGATGTAGATGACTAGGCCCTGTCTCTGCTGGTAATTATCAGGGCCACATCTAGCCTGATTGTACATCCTGTTTGTTGGTTTCCTGACTATACAAAGGAGGGTGATTAGATCTGCAGCGCTAAGTTGAACATATTTACCATCAGCTTTGAGGTCTCTTTATGTCTCCATCTTTGTAGTCCATGTATTTTTCAGACGCTTCTTATTCATCTCAAGATATAACTGTGCTATGACTTGATTTGTTTTTATTCTAGTTGTGCTGAGTACAAGAATTTTTAGTCTCTGAATAGACATAGAAGAAATGTCCTGAGGTACGTCATTACTACGCTGGTTGGCTCAGATAATTTGTTCTCTTACAAATAGAGAATGACTTATTCTGCGCAGTGCCTGAATTATAAATATTGAAATATACAGCAGGCAATAGGGAAAGTGTCCCATTTCCTTTTTGGGGGACATATCTTGCTGTTCACATTCAAAGGATGGAGAATCTGTATTCTAAGCAAGCAGTTGTCAAGTGATGTTGGAGTAACTCCCCTTCCCCATAACAATATGGAATTTCTCTGGTATATGCTGAATTTTGATATGTCATTTCAAAGGATTGCCAATTTTTTTTTTCTTGGTATACTCTCAGGGCTATTTTAATGGCAAATTGGAGAGTACACATTAAGCATGGTTTGTGTTAAAATACCTGGGAAACACCTTTTATTTTTCTTAATTCAGAAAGTCGCCCTTTCTTTATTTTCCTTTTCACTTATAATAACTTGTTCTTTCCTATTCAGGCTGTTTTTATTTCAAGAAAAATAGATTATTCTAACTCATTGCACATACTGTGCATGTCATTTCAAGATGGCCTTATATTTTGCTTGTTAAATCATTTTCAGACTTTCTTATTCTTCAGCATAATGATTTATATATCTCATTCCACAGAATTATTCTTGATCTCATGAGTTTTTGTTGTTGTTGTTGTTGCTGGTGTTGCTGTAAAATGTAGAAAAAGTTGTTCAGAAGTAGTGTTTGCCAACACCTATGTTTTGTGATTCATTTGTACTTCCTTCTCTTGAATTTGAATACCCTTGAATTTGAATTCAAGGGAATGTCAGAGGCTTCCATTCATGGATCTAGAGTACTCATGTAGTGCACAGATGTACAGCCTGAGCTCTTCAACTATTGAAACATTATGGGTCAAGTTATGTGACATCAGGCTCCACTATTTAAGTTTTCTGAGTCAGATCCAGATCATGTGGCCCTGGTGATTTTGAACTGTGTCAACTTGGCTAAATTGGAGCTATTGACACCCCGAACTTCCTCCTGTTTATGGTGCCCACTTAGGAGACACGTAAGACAGAAGTAAAACCGTGGTCACCAAGCTTTGAAAGTTGACAAAGACTCCAGGGGCTTTTGGCTTTTGCAGCTCACACATGTCCCTGCTGACCTGCTGGCTCACCATGGCGTGGGCAGTGATGGGCACCAAGTCTCTTTTCGTTCTCACGGCATCTCCTTTTTTTTTTTCCTCAGTATTCTGTGGTAAACATGCCTGCTATTTTCTCAGATCCCCACAACCTTGATGCTCCTTTTTTTGAAGGAAAAAAACCAGTATTGCTCCTTTGGATGTGAATTTTGTTTTCCTGAACTTTTAGAAGGTTCAGATTAACTTGTCTCACATCATAAGGCTTTTGTTTTGTTTTTATTTAGTGTTCAAAACCAGGTGGACTTCTTGCTGAGACTTCTGTTTCTCTCTCCACTTTTATCTGAATCTTCCCTTTCCTTCTCTATTGGCCTTCTCTGACTGAAAGTTGACTTCGTACTCAGCAGTTTCTTCCTATTGTGGGACTTCCCCTGTGGACGACTCTGTCTGATCAGTCAAGACTGTTCTTTTCATGTTCCTCAGATCTCCAAGGCTTCCCTCTGCTCTGCATCAGAGAGATGCTGACACCACCAATGTGCAACCCTGCAGGAATGGTGGGGTCCTGCTGTCTTGTATATTATTGCGCCTTGTGGGGATATGTTTGCAATGAGTTTCGTCAAGAAAACAAATTTTTAGTTCCGTACTTAATTATGTTGCTCTAATCTAGGGGTTCAAAAATATTTAAAGTCTATGTTGCTGCTACCAGCTTCCCATGAACCTCCCAGCCTCTCTCATCAGCTATTTTTATTGTTGTTGTCATGTATTTGGAAGCATGCAGTAATCTACATTTTTATTTATTTAAAAAAAATACATTTAAGATAAGTTACAAAATCCTTGAAATTACATAACTACATTACTGTTAAATGCACATGCATTTTCCTATCTAGAAGGGTGCTGCAGCCGGTGAGGGGGCATCGGCAGTACTGGGAAACTGCCAGGGAAGTGGGGGACAGACACACCTCATCAACAAGGGTACTTGCATAATGAACCTCTGTATACCTAACCCTGAATTGTATTCCACATCTTCAAAATAAAAAATTTGAAAAAAAGAAACCAAGTTTAATAATTTGATTAAAAATAATAGTTCAAACTTAAGAATCTTTAATTACTGCTTCCCAAAATGCAACACTAATTTTGACTTATGTTAGATGCCTGTTTTTAAATGTAAAAACTGTTTTGGTCTAAACATAATTTTAAGAAATGTTGAGTCAGACATGTTGTAACTTTTCATTTGCTAGTCTGTGTTATTCTCCAAGACTGGCACATGTCATATAGTCTCTCTTTTTTTTTTTTCCCAAAATTACTTGATTATCTAAATTTTTCCTACCAATATCTTGAAAAAGAATAATGTTTCAGAACACATTTTGGGAATATTTATTTCTTAATCTTCAACAGGTAAATTTAACATTTTTAAGCAAAAAAGTTAATAATATGACTTATTCTTAGTGATTCATGATTGACACTCAGTGATTCTTTATTCAAATTCAAATTCTTTATTCAGATTCAACTGACTTTGAAGTCAGTTATTGCAACACTATTCTAGACTAATTAGGATAGAAATGGGTGGATGGTGGTGTGTCAACTTCAGTTTTAAAACCCAAACAATTTCCAGGATGTTTCCTTATGCATTTCTGAAATCTGAGGGGAAAAAAAAAATGTTTAATTCTAGTCATTTGGCATCATTTGTTTATCACCTTTTTTATTTGGTTTTTTTTTTTTTTTTTTTTTTTTTTTGAGTTGGAATCTCACTCTGTCACCCAGACTGGAGTGCAGTGGCCGCTCCTGGCCACCGCAGCCTCTACCTGCTGGGCTCCGGCGATCCTTCCACTTCAGCCTTCCAAGTAGCTGGAGCAGGCGCACGCTACCACGCCCTGCTAATTTTTTGATTTATTGTAGAGATGAGGTCTCACCAAGTTACCCAGGTGGGTCTCAAACCCGCGGGCTCAGGCAATCCACTCACCTCAGCCTTCCAAGGCGCGGGATTACAGGCTGAGCCACCGAGCCCTGCTTTGTTTGTTTTCAAATTGATGGTTGGTATGAACAAAAGGAACAACTTTCTTTAGATCCTTGGATCACCTTGCAAAAGATCGTGGGCAAGTTTAGATGACATAATTGACAACTTTACTTACACATTATAAACCACGTCTCTTTACTACAAAACTCTTTATCTACATCAGGACCAGTCCCGTAGTTATACACATTCATATACACATAATTATGTGATACATAAATGTACTTTATTTAATCACAAAATTCTTAAAAATAAACATATTCCACATAAATTTTTTTTTGGAATAGAAACATTTTAAATTATCTAAAAGTAATTTACCCCCTGCATTTTTTAAGACATAAATTGATGATGGTAATGTTTATTACCATCTGTTTTGTAGGTGCCCCGGTGATCTAGTTTTAAAGAAAAATAGATATTAAAAAAAATCATGCTTTTTAACAGCCATTTTGCTCCTCTCCACAATAAATTTGAAATTTATGTGATAAATAAAATAAGAAGCTCATTGTTCTTAACCAGGTCATTAATAAAATATGAAGAAAAATAAAAGACAAAAGCAAATTTTGCTTATTGCATGAATCTACCACGATAATTTATCCCAGTATTATTTACATATAGACCTACTGATAAAGGAGCATGGTTAAAACAATGCATTGGATACTCAAATGAATCAAAGATGACTGACTGATTTCCTTAATAGAGGAACTCCAGCTATTTTACAGGTAGTTTAAATAAAATTTTTTCAGTGAAATAATGTTGTAAGTACCAACCAAGTAGATTGAATTCTAGTTACAACTCTTTGGATGTTAATCCTAGACAACAAACAGTAGTTTACACTAACAATGATTCTGTACATAATAATCTGGTTTGAGCCTCAACAAATTAATAAATTATGACGTTTGTACAATATAACTAAAGAGATTTTAGGGTGGGAATCAAAGTCTTTTTTGATTGTATATGATTCTCAATGTTCTTAACGTGGTTAGCAATGCTGTTTGAAATGGAATCTCCCCCCAACTCATCTTTGAACTCTTCCATCATCTACACTGTGCCCTATGTACCCAGTCACCATCCAGATTGTATCTTCCCTCTCCATGCATGCCCACCTGATGCACTTAATGAACTCTCTTTTTGGGATTTTTTTCTATATTCATCTCTCCACTGTAAAACTACTATCTTCAATAAGTCTTTTCTTTAAAAAAAATAGTTCTGTTAAACTGGGTTTTGCCAATCAGTTGGAATTTCTCTCTCTATTGAATTTTTATAGCACTTGATTTTTCTGATTTATGATATTTAAAATGCAGTGGATCACATTTTGGTTGTGCACACAAAAGAAGAGAACTGTGTTTTTAATCTATCTTTATATATTTTGTAATAGTTAATGCATACTACTGAACTCTTAGAAATATATCCTTAGATTCTAAGTACACTCCACACATAGTTCTCAATAATAGGACATTTAAACTGCTGATTGAAGCAACATGTGCTGCATCAGAAAAATTAATGGGAAGTGTCTGTTAAGTACATGTAATAAGTGTCCCAGCAGTCAATGACAAAGCTGCTTTTGTTGTCATGGTTAGAGAATGCTACTGTCATCTTTAATGAATATCTGGAGTGTCTTATTTACATTTTCCACATTCTATCAATTGACTCACAAAACGATTTTGGGATCTCACTAGGTTGCATGTAATAGACCATTGAAGGATTCTATAGTTTGTATCTGCTAGTATTTTTTCAACTGCTAGTATTTTTTTTCTTCTGTATTATGCTTCCATAGTAACAAACAACTTATAGCTTCTCAAGCCTATTATGCTCTTTGACACTTCATTATCTATAAACATGTTATTCTCTTTTCTGGATTTTTCTTCTTCTACCTACCCATCTGGAAAATTCATTTACCCCTCTGTAAAGCTTTATCCAACTCTTTCAGTAATACAAGAGCATTTTCTTCTGCTTGACTACACATTGTATGATATTATTACTTTATTTTACAATTGTTGGTTTTAAGTTATAGAAATTATTTACCCTTCCATAAGCTCCCCCTTTTCATTATATCTTCAAATCTTGGAAACTGTCTTATAGATATATACAATAAATTTTCTTTGAATAAATTCATAAATAGATAATTGCATCACAAAGAATGCTGGACTAAATAGAAATGCATCTTTTTGAAGAAAGTATTTAAACTTTTATAATATTACATTTCAGAATTGATTGTATTTAAAGGAAATGTGTCATTTTATTTGAAATCATAGTGGAAAAACAAAGTTGTTCAATTCCCAGAATAATCAGTAGCCAAAGTCATTCATAAACATGGAAGTAGCTTCCAGCTTCCTGTTATAAAAGCAATGCCCTGTGAAAGTCTCAGGTTACACCTTTTACTCCCATCTACAAATCTAGTTGCAAAAGAGCCTATGAAATATAGTCTGTAACCTTGATAGGGTTTTGTTACAAAAATTTTAAAAAGTAAAATGGATTTTGGTGGGAATTAACAATGTCTATGGCAGGGAGTAAATATTAGCATCTTGGCATTTTGTTTTTAGAGTGTTTGCATATTTGGTCTCTGATAGTCTAATCCTGATTTTGAATAGGGATCAGTTTAAATTCCATTTATTATTCATTAATTATATGTTAATAAGACCAAACCATTATAATATTCCAAAAACCTAATATGACTCTAAAATTCTTTAAATTATTATATTAATTTTAACATTAATTTTTAACTTCAACTTAATTTTCTTAATTTTTTCTTTTCTAGAAATATATTCCTATTCAATTATTTGATTTCACTCACTATAACATATTATCGTTGAACAAAAAGAGGATAATTAGTTGCTTTTATTATTATTATTATTATTTTAATATATTTTATTTTAAAGATGCGGAGTACAATTCAGGATTGGGCATAGTAGTGGACATCATACAAATAAGTTTGTTATTATTGACGTCAGTTGTATAATTAATAAAACTACACCTTTTTAGATGGGTCAACAATTTAGAAGAGATTATTTACATGTCTGTGAATTTTCTTAAAACATTAAATTGCATGGTTTACGGAATTGTATGGCATATGCATTATATCGCAATATATAGCCATAAAAAGACCAAGCTTGTTTGTTTCTTTTTCTGTTGTGCCTCTTACATCAATTTTTCTATAGTAACAATCTTTATTCTTAAAAACAGTCCCGTTGTTCCTCTTGTTCTTGATCCGTAGATTTCTGCAGGTGTCCCCATTTGTGCTTTCTGTGTTATACTTCCTGTGCATGTTCAATTTGTGGATCTTTTCATCAATTTTCTAAGACATTTTCTTCATTCAGTTCTGTCCCAACTCAGCTATGTTTTTATTTTTTGTTAATGTGCCAATTGTGTATTTACTTGATTAAGGTATGTGATCAGTTTATCCAATAACTAAATCTTCAAGTAAAGCTTACTAAAGAGTCTGAAGGAAACAAACAAACAAACAAAAACAAGAAAACTAGAGTTTCCTTCTAATGTTGTCTGGGTACTGGGAGGTCTAATATATACCTTATCAAATACTATCTCTATATGTTATACTAGAAATTTCATATTCATTTACTTTTATTGATAGTCTTGGGCATTGTATTAACCTGTTTTTCATTACTATAAAGGAATACCTAAGGTTGAGTTATTTATAAAGAAAATAATTTTATTTGGGCTCATGATTCTACATGCCACTGGCATCTGCTCATTGTGAGACCTCAGAAAGCACTTCCTCGTGGCAGAAAGTGAAGGGAAAATGGCATGTCACATGGTGAGTGGAAGAAAGAGAGGGTAAAGAAGTACTTGGTCCTTGAAAACAACCAGCCCACATAGGAACTCATTACCTTGGGGAAGGCCCCAAGCCATTCTTGAGAGAACTGAATCCTTTACTCAAAAACCTCCCAATAGGCCCTACCTCTCAGCACTGGGGATCACATTTCAGCATAAGATTTGGAGTGTACAAACACCCAAACTGTATCAAACTTATATTAATGTTTTTCAGGTATTGTAAAGTATTAAACATGCTTATTAAATAATATTTGAAGTTTTATAAATCTTTAACTTGGGCTTTAAAAATAAATAAATAAGTAGATTCAGAAAAAAACATTCTGGTTTGGTTGTTCCAATATTTCAAAAGTTTCTAAAAAAAAATTAAATATTTCCACTACCAGCTGTATAAAAATGAGCTATCCTTGGTATCTAGGAAAATGAGGATGAATGTAAAATACTTTAATTGGTTGAACTTGTACATACCATTGCATAGTTATTTTCTCCTTGACTAAATTTACCTGCGGATTTTTCTTTTCATTAATTCATTTATTTATTCATTTATTCTATCAGTCAGTCCATAAATGGCTAGTAAGTTTTGAGTATGTGTGAAGCACTCTGATACATGTGAATAGATTATGGCTCTTGAGCTTGAGGGATGAATAATTAAAGCTATGTGGTAAATGCTAAAATAGAATCTTGCATTAGGTAAGAGAAAAAGGACCTGTCATTTTCTAAGGCAACCAGTAAGATTTCACAGTGCAATTTTAAAAATGGCAACTTAGTTCAGTGTGATGGCTGACTTTGAGGTCAACTTGACCGGATTGAGGGATATGCAGATAACTGGTAAAGCATTATTTATTTTCAATTATTGTATTCATTATCTTCAGCGTTTCATTAGGTGCTGAACCTGTTTGAGAAAATGATCAAACTGCCCCAGGTGTGTCTGGGAGTGTGTTTCTGGAGTAGATTAACATTGGAACCAGTGGAATGAGAGGGGAAGATCTGCCTTCAATGGGAGTAGGAACCAATTGGCTGGGGATTTGAATGGAACAAAAGGCCAGGAAGAACTTTTCTTGTTTATACATGATAGTTGTACATGTATGGGGTACATGCAATATTTTGATGCAAGCATATGATGTGTCTTGATCAAATTTGGATAATTAGAATATGCATCTGCTCAAGTATTTATTATTTCTGTGTTTTAGGAACATTCCATTTTTACTCTTCAAGTTATTTTGAGATATACAATAAATTATTGTTAACTAAAGTTGTCCTATTGTACTACTAACACTATATCTTATTTTTTCTATCAAACAGTATTTTTTCGCCGATTCCCACAACAACCATTCCCAGTTTGTGGTAAACATCATTCTACTCTCTAGTTCCATGAGATCAATTTTTTTTTAGTTTCCACAAATGATTGAGAATTTGGGGTATTTGTCCTTCTTTGTCTGATTTATTTCAATTAACGTAATGTGCTCCAGGTCCATCCATGTTGTTGCAAATGACAGGATTTCATTCCTTTTCATGGTTGAATAGTATTACGCTGTGTATATATACCATATTTTCAATAACTGTTCTTCTGTTTAAGGAAATTTAGATTGAGTCCATATCTTGACTATTGTGAATAGTACTACAATAAGTATGTGAGTAAAGATATTTATTCATTATAGTGACATTTTAGATATATACCTAGCTGTGAGATTTTTGAATCATGTGCTAGTTTTTTGGTTTTTTTAAAATTTTCTTGAGGAACTTCCATACTGTTCTCTGTAGGAACTATACTAAATAACATTTGCACCAATTATGCATCAAGGTACCTCTTCCTTCACATTTTCACCAGCATTCATTATTGCCTATCTTTTTGATAAAAGTAATTTTAACTAGTATGAGATGGCAAAGGTTTCTTTAGTAAGACCTCAGAAGCACAACCAACCAAAACAAAAATGGATGAATGGAATCATACCAAGCTAAAAAGCTTCTGAACAACAAAGGAAATAATCAAAAGGTGAAGAGAACCTACAGAATGAAAGAACATATTTGCACACTACTCATCTGACAAAGGATTAATACTAACAATATATAAAAACTTAAAAATTCAATAGTAAAAATATAAATAGTCCAGTTTAAAAATAATCAAGAGATCAGAATAGACTTTTCTCAAAAGAAGACATGTAAATAACCAACAGGTATTGAATAGTGTGCTTAATATCACATCATTTAAGAAATAAAATTTAAAACCCACAATAAGACATCACTTAAGGAAGAGCAAATTCTTTTCTCTTTTCTATGCCCAGGATGCCCTTTTTTCCACCCTCGTAACACAGAAATCCAGGGTCTCCCAGATTTTGGACTCTAGGACTTGCACTAGAGAACACTCCACACTCAGCCTCTTAGGTCTTTTGCATTTGGCTGTGAATTTCGTCACCAGCTTCCTTGATTCTGAGGTTTTTAGACTTGGACTGGATCGAGCCACACTATTGTCTTCCCTGGGTCTCTAGCTTGCAGACGGTCTCTCACAGTACTTCTCAACCCTCAACATAGGGTGAACCAATTCTCCAAATAAATCTCCTCTCATATATCTTTTTAGATATCCTATCCATTCTGTCTTTCTGGAGAGCCATGTCTAAAACATTTAGCATTATTCCACAGATATTTGGTAAACATCGTCTGTGCCACACTGTGTTAAGCATTAGCCTTAAAGACACGGTACTCCCTTCCAGGAGCTCACAGTGTTAACAGAAAAATAAATCTTTGACCTTCAATGTGGTAACATAACAATGGAATTTTTATGGCAAATGGGAGGCCCAATCTTCACCTTTACATAGACCACTTATGTACTCAATCCTGACTTGTACCCCGCATCCTAAAAACAAAACAAAAACCAAAAAAAAAAAAAAGCAAATGGGAGTTTTAACAAGGTCTAGGGGCAACAGACCAGAGGAAATAAGTACATTTATTTGTGGGATTTATAGTTGGCTTCTGGATGACAGAAATGTCTTGTTGCACCTAAGGCACTGAATAGTATTTTAGAGTATCATTATCACTTTTGATGCATAATCTAATCAGGAAATAACATACATCAAGGTGTGGCTGCAAAGAGAATTTAACAAACTTTCTTTTTATTGTAATGTGCATATAAGGTGACCAGGAAGCTCAATGAAAGAGAGAACTAGAGAATTGCCTAAGGGATAGAAAAAAGAGATTATTTAAAACATACTTTGAATATTTTACTTGGTCAAACAAACACTAGAAAATTATTAAAAATACTTTAGAGTGTTTATAAATATAATTTGATTTATTTGATTGGTAATATTATTATAAAAATAGAATGAATTGAATTTGCAATTGTCCAGGTAAAATAGATTGAGATTACATATTAGGATAATTACATGATTGCATGAGAAGAAATTAGCACAGTTTTAGGAACTGTTATATTTTAAAAATAGAATATATGTAACATAATGACTACTTGAATTTTGGGAGTGGGTTATTTACCTGAATTATTTACTTGGTAAATTAAATCAGTAATTAGTTTAAACAGACCTGTACTAAATATTGGGTAGTGTCTGAAAGTCTGGGGTAATAGAACTGGGTAAAATAGATTCTCATTCAATTTTCTTTCTTTCTTTTATTTTTTTTTTGTTGGAGTCTCACTGTGTTGCCCAGACTGGAATGCAGTGGTACGCTCCCGGCCACCACAGCCTCCACCTGCTGGACTCTGGCAATCCTTCCACCTCAGCCTTCCAAGTAACCAGAACTGCAGGCGTACACTACCATGCCCGGATAACTTTTGATTTATTGTAGAGACGAGGTCTCACCAAGTTGTCCGGGTGGGTCTCGAACCCGTGGACTCAGACAATTCACTTGTCTCGACCTCCCAAAATGCTGAGATTACAGGCTGAGCCACCGAGTCTAGCCAAGATTCTCATTTTTCATGAAGACAGGTACATTTACTTTCTGAAAAAAACTGTAGAATACAGTAAAAGTGCCAGGTCCTAGAAATGCAGGAGGAGCCTTGAGGAATGGGGAGACCTGGGCAGACTCCCTGGAGAAGACTGAAATTAATTTTATAGAGGAATAAGAAACATCAAGATGAAGATAGGAGGAGGATTTGGCTAGTCATCTTAGCAACAAAAACATCAAATATTGTAAGATATCTGAACCTCAACTTAGAAAATGTGCCATCTGCAAGCAGACAGTGGTGGGAGTTGTTGCTCAGGAAGAGGTCAAGGATCAGGAGAGATTCATATAACATGTTAAACGCTTTGCCTTTTATTCTTTAGGAGGTGGGGAGAAATGAAAGATATTGGGGTGAGGGGATGGTAAGGGAAGAGGCAAGATTAGCTTTGTGTTTCAGATTACTTGGCTGACTCTGTGAAGAACTGGTTTTCAGGACTATGAGGATGAAAATGTGAACATCAAGAAAGAAGATTTTTAGTAATGGTATATGGTAAGTCCCAGACAAAATTCCTTTTTTTTTTTCTTCCTTTTTTGAGTTTTTGAGTTTTGGATGGTGAGGAAGTGCCAGTAAATGAAAGACTGAATATATGATGACTAACTTGGGGTTCAAAACATCTACCTAGAAACTAGATTCAAAGATTGGATCTGGGTCTTGACTTTGCTGGGTGGATGTGGCAGAAGAAAAGCATTTAAATATTTTGCTCTCTTTTTCTTTTCTCCAGTTCCCTGCTGAGTTCTAGAAAAAATAAGATTAGCGGGAATAAACAAACTATAAAAAATAAAATAGAGAAATGAGAAGCTGAATGTGTCTATGGAGGTTTATAAGATATATAGTGCAGATAGCAGGCATTGCTTGAGAAAATAACCCTGGTAAGAAATGGTGCTGAAAAGCTAAATCAAATATACAAATAAATAACTTTACAATATATAAGACTGAACAGTTCCAGGTGATGGCCAGTTATGTGTGATTCAAAGAGGGAAGCAAAAGTCTTAATCACATACTAATTGACAACATTTACTGTGCGCTTACTATATGTCTACTTCCTGGCAGGGACTATGTTAAGCACCAGAGAGTCGTTGGTGAGCAAAAGTCTAAATGCTCTTAGATTTAATATTTTAAGTGTGTGTGCCACATCAATAGTGAACTCTTTCAAGATGATGACAGGTATTTTTCAAAGGTCTTCAATCCATATGTTTGAGTGATATGATAAGTGAGATGAATATAATAGAGAAATGAGAAGAATGAAGAGGATAATATAAATGGACTACATGAGACTCAAAGGGACATGGATTTTAAGTTATTGAATGAGTATTGATCCGGCGTCGTTCTGTCGATGTACCATCTTGGTTCTAAATTGTCTCATGTGGAAGTATGCTATGAGGTCAATGCAGTGTCTTCTTACCCCTTCAGAGATTAGGACTTCTATGAGTCTGCTATGAATCTAGTTTATCAGATAGCCAACTAAAAATTAAATATAATTCAATGTATGGAAAGGATTTAAAGTGTATGAAGTGATTTGTAAACGTTTTAATTTGGGGCTGATTTTCCAAAATTTCTTATAATAAGAAAGACAATAATAAATACATTTTGACTATTATCAAACGTGACCCTCTTACCTTCCTTGTTTCTTTTTCACTTATTTGTGATTTGAAATAGATTGTAGTGATGCACAATAACTGAAAACTCTACCCTTATATCTCCTGGGTCACAACTGGATTAATATATTTGTCCTTGGGTCTCTAGTGAAACGTCATCACTTTTAATTCTTAAGATAGTCTGTATTTAAAATATTCTGCTTGTAATAGTTATTTGTGTTTCCCTTTCTTCCATGATCATCCTTCCAGCTCACCTATCACACACTTGGGTAACTGATAGAAAAAATTATATTTTACTTATTTTTGAATCTATGCCTATAGTAACTCAAATAAATATATATTACAGAGATCTTATTTTCTATAATGGAGATCCATATTAAATAAAAAACCAAAATAAAGAAAAATAGAAAAAATCCCCTCACATTTTGACAACATTGCATGTGGTTTTCCTAATTATAGTTAAAATTACTTGGTATAATATTGAATAATTTTATTAAAATATTGATTTGATAACAGTTGACTATGGTAATTGCTTTACAAAGTCAGTAAAGTTCTCTGAAACCAGTAGAGTTTTTGGAAGATTATTTTATAGAAATATCTTAAAGTTTTTTCTTTCACAAATTATTACCTGCTATTACTATAAACTTATTACTGAGATATCCATATCTATACATAAAGCCATGCTTACTAGCTCCTACACTGTGATACGTTAGCTAAAATTAAAAACTTTAAATTTAAGTATTATGTGTTAAAATATCTACTTTCTTTAAAGTCTAGGTCACTTAGACTTTTTTTTCAGTTTCTTTAGAAATATGAGCAAAATTATTTATTTCACATGTGTAGCAGATCTGCCCTCCACATGTGAAATAACTATATAATATCAGTAATCCATTTCAGGAAGGGTCATTATATCCTTCAACTTTAAAAAGACAACCATGCCAGATCATAGTCTGCATAATTGAAAGGCATTCAATTCTCTTTCATGTTTATACAAACATCCCACTGACACCTTCTCCCTTTGGCTGACCTTGTCAACTTCTCTGTCATTGTTGTGACTCTTTTGTCCTCAGTTACTTATGCTATTATCACTGCTTCTTTCCTACTTTAGTTAGAGAGGCTGATATTCTCTTGTGAACTTCAAATATACTTCATTAAAAAGGGTTTTGATTTAGCAGACTTTGCTATACCTTGAGGATAATATGCAGTAAAGTTATCTAGTGAAAGGGTAGCAAACATAGACACCAGATATCAGCTATCCTCTTCACAAGAGCTCCTTAAAAATTGACTCTTGCTCAGTAACTCAGCCCACCTTGTTGTTAAGGATCCTTGTTCTTGTACATTGAAATCCCTGCTTCCTTTTTATAACCAAATATACCATATAGAGTTTTTTGAAGGAAAACTGTTTCTCCAAACATGGAGATATCTTTTATCTAGAATTGAATTTTGATATTCACTTTAAGCAACGTAAGACTTTAAGGAACCTTTGGAATCACAATTTTGCTTTGAGGAATGTCAAAGATTCAGAATTAAATTCTTGAGCAGAGGTGGTAAAAGTACCAGTGGTTCCTTTGCTTGGAGGTTTTTTGTGAGTGGAGGGAACTTCCTCAGTAGGATCTCAGCTCTAAAATACTGACAAAAATGTCCCTCCATGGAGGAGACTTCATGCTTTTTCAGTCTTGCTGGCACAAATTTCTCCTCTTCACAGATGATAATCAAGGTTTCTTTATACAGTGTGAGTCTGAGATTAGTCCTCATACTGCTCCTAGAAAAGTGATCATATTGGACCCAAATATGTACTTTTTCATTTGAAATAAAAACTATTTTTAAATGGCAATGAATTTTTAAGTATCTTTACTGTTGCATTTTCTTTGGTGGAGATAATAGACATTGTTCTTAAAGAATAGCAAATTTAATAAGATGTGAATTTAGAAAAAGATCTTATCGTGTTCATTTGTCTGTCAATATTTTTTTTTGTATTTACCTAACTCTTATCACCATGGTAATCTTGCATCTCTGGAGCATCACAATCTGAAGCTTTTATTCAACTCTTCTCATTCATTTAATTCTGCTGACTTGTATAGAGTTGACTGTTTTAAATATATACTTCTTATCCCTCTCATCTGAATCCACAAGACGACATTTAAAAAAATTAAATTGTAATGTGAATATTATCTTAGAGGTTAATAAAACTATATAAATATAAGTTTGTCTGATCAGAGTTTTATTTTGCTTTTGGTATCAGAGTTGGAAAATCATACGTTTAGCAACTTTTCTATATATATATAGACAAAACAAGAAATGGTATATATATACCATTTCTTAAAATGGAGGGACATTTGACATTTTATTCAAAATCTTCTCAAAGAATAGACAGAAAAAACTGTCTATTTCTCAGAAAAAAAATCAATAATTTTCTTTTAAACACCAAGGTTCCTGTTATAGGAGAATTTAATATCAGCACTTACAGAATGGGAGAAGTATCCTCTAAGTCCTGAGAAAGGAGGATGATGGGATTGCAGTTTGAGATATAAAGTATAAATTTAGACTAAATATAATATCAAAGTGATATGCACATTACCTTAATGAAAAAAGCAACAGCAACAACAAAACAACAACGAAAACAAATAAACTTGCTTTACCTTGCTAAGAAGATATCACAGTTACCTCATAGACTATAATTAACAAATCTAAGGTACAAATGTATCAGTCATTGCTGATGCTTAATGATTTATAAAAATATATAGGAAAGCAAGTCAGAGAAGCAAAAGGCTGACGATGCCCATCCACAAAAGTTCAGGGTAAAATAAATGTCCATAGGTTTCTTCAGTATTTAAACTTGTACATACGAAGAATGAAGAAACACATTAGTTCTTTTAATCCTGATGACATTAAACACCTATTTTTCACATCTAATGTTTATTATTCTTAATCTGTCCTCCCCAAGATAATGCCATATGATTTTCATACATGATTTGTTTGTGTGGCATGTAAATCAGGAATTAATTAAACAGCACACCCAGTTTTATTTCTAACTAGAAATTAGTAAATCAATTCTCGGTTTTATGAAACACTCTCCTGAGAAGTATAACTTAACCTGTATGATGGATAAAGGTCACTTCTGGGCACAGAATTTTTAGCTGAATAATGTTAAGGCTGGATATGGATGAATTCTTCAAAGAAAATTAAACTCTGAGGAGACTAAATAGTCCTTCTCGGATTTTCCCCCTATCTATTAGTATTACTTTTTAGTATTTTGAGTTTATACAAACTTAAAACTTAAAAAAGAGACATTAACATTTATACAGAATTGATTCCAAAGTTGGATGCGTTTGCTCAAGGTCTTTGAGCTCAAATAGGTGGAAAGCTCCTCCATGCACGGTTGAACAGGCTTGACCCTCTAGCCTCAACTCTGGCAAGACAACCATGTTTTGATTTCTTATTTGGAGCTATCCAATGGCACATGTATGTGTTTATTGTTAATATCATGTCCCATTTCCCCTTTTGGTTGTTTGCTTATGCGAGAATTATCTAAACAAATAGAAAACAGTACTTCTCTCAGGAGATAACATCTTCCTCTGTGGCTAATGTAATTTTTACTAGGATAAGCTACAAATAATACATGAAACATATGAAGCTCAGATGTTTCTTGGTTTTTTTCTCCACATGGAAATTTTATACACACATACACACACACACACACACACACACACACACACACACATATCAGGGGGCACTATTGCACTATTGCATGTGATTATAGCAAGTAAGTTATTTCGTATCTTCATGAAACAAAATATCTCCTCCTCCCATTGAAATTAGGCTTTTACCCTCCCAAAGAGACTAGGAGATAGGGCTTTTTCATTCTGGATTATGATTACATTTCAAAGGAATGGCTCCCAAGTCCTTGAGAAAAATATTTCTGGTTTGTGAAACAATCAAGAGGCTTTTAAAAAAGATTTGCCTCTCAAAGAAGTAGAGAAAGCATTTACAATTAGAAGTTTTCTGAAATGAATGCTCTACGAAAAGGGAGGAGTAGAGGACTCTGGTTTCATCTGGATTCTGTAAGAACTGGTGAGAGGGAGGTCAGAGGACTAGAGGTAGGAAGAAAATTGTCTAAAGTTTAGTCAAGCTGAGAGAAAAATTTAGGCTTTATTGGATAAGAAGAAAATGTAAGCAGTCTTCCTTTATATTTATATGAAAAGCTTGTCTCCCCCAAACTTCCCAGATCCCAGAAGAGGATTCCTGTAGTCATCAGCCTCCAGAAATCTGTGGGCAACTGACAGAGGCATGCATATTAAATGCATTTATGTCTATTTGTCCAGATGAACTGCTATCTCACCTGCATCAGAAGCAGGATCTTAGAGTTTCTGTAGGCATAGTTAAAATGTACCCCCAAAATATTGATTTGAAATGAACTTTGTGCCTGCCAGCAACCTGGATTATAGTTTAGTATGCATTGATCAAGAAGATAAAATCTTGGACCTCTGGGTCCTTACTGGGGAAGACAAATGAGGAAATAAACAATTACAATACATATTGATGACTCAATACAATAATGCAAAACAGATTGAAAGTGATACAATACAAATTTATAATAACATAAGTTAACAGTCTACTATTAGTAAGGTGCTATGAAAGCACATAGGAGGGTCACATAACCCAAATTTGATATCAAGAGCAATTTACTAAGATCTGAGAGACAAGTCCATATTAATGACAGCAGGAAAATGGGAAAATACACCCGAAAGAAGAAACAACAAGTACCACTACATAAATAAACAGCAAAACTCAAATATGAAATGCACAGTTTGAAAAGACCTTTAAAATTGTGCTAAGAAATTTGTATTCAATGCAACATTGACCCATTGATGAGCTTTAAGAAAGGAAATTTTACAAATGATCTGATTTGCACTATAAAATTATCACCGTGGCAGCAGAACGGGAAACGAAATCCAATGGGGCAACTCAAGAGATATGGATAACCATTTAACAGATTTTACAGTAAATCACACAAGAGGTAAAAGGTAATTTGTTATGCAAAATTGTAGGGTTTCTGGTCAATTGATAATTCAGGACTGCCAAAGGTGACCACAACTTTGAATCCATTGCTCTTTTAGCAGTTAAAATATCCAAGGAAATCTCTCTTTTCCCTTTCCTTCATTAACTTTTTTCCCTTCTGAACAATTGAGTCATGAAAGCTTTTGGTGGGACAGAGTGAGGGAGGAAGTGTGTTCTGTTGTTGTTGGGTAAAGTGTTTCATAGTGTTAATTAAACCCAGCTGGTTGGTAGTGTTGTACAATACTTGAACATGTTTAACTGCTTTTCTGTCTATTCCTTTTACTAAACATTGAGACAATG
This sequence comes from Carlito syrichta, assembly GCF_000164805.1. Classification (NCBI taxonomy): domain Eukaryota; kingdom Metazoa; phylum Chordata; class Mammalia; order Primates; family Tarsiidae; genus Carlito; species Carlito syrichta. The sequence goes on along the minus strand of NW_007252419.1, from coordinate 87,019 downwards.
GTGTTGAAACTTGCAGTTGCACTGGGGCTTCACTGCCAGCCTGAGGCCCACGGAACAACCGAGGACGTTATGGCACCTTGAAATCCATGTGGAGAGCTAGGACGTTACGAGCTCTGTAACTAGGGGTGCCCAACAGTTGCAGAGTCCCAGGAGTGTTACAGCCTTTAGCTCCTCTATTTACGTCTCTTGCTTAGAGAACTCCAAGCAAGATGCAGTGGTGCCGAGAAGTCGGAGATGCTATAAATCCTGGAGGAGTCTTGTCAGCTCCTCAGCTTTTGCTTGGAGAATTCTCTTCCTGGTCAGGAAAGGTTACAGCTCTCTTCCAAGGTTGATTCCAAGGCTCTTGTCTTACCACCAAGAGGATTAAGTGTGAGAGTCTGAGTATATTCCAGGAGAGCAAATGTTGCAGCTCTCACAGAGAGAAAGGACCTAAGAAGGGGCGCAAGTGGGTTGCCCCAAGTGGATTGCCTGGGTCCAAAAGGCCCCTGAAGCAAGGGGTTTATATAGTACTCAGGGGCATGCTGATTGGTTGGTAGTAGGGACTGAAATTATACTAACCTAATTGTTCAGTAATAAGGACAAAAAAGCATCATGATAATGTAAAGGGCCGATGGGGAGAGGATTGAAAAACGGCCAATTAGGAAAAGCAAGAAATCCAGCGAAAAGGGAATGAGTGTGGCTTTTGTCCAGAGCCTGGAGTTTGCAGCTGTTTCCCCAGGTAAAATGGAATCCTACCAGAGGCCTGCCTTAACTGTCTGCCTAAGCAGCTTCTTGCTAACTCCTCTCTCAAAACCATTGTAGTGGTCAAATGTTCAATCTGAGAGACCACCAAGAGCCAATTCCGATGAAAGTTCAAGAGGGTCTTTATTTGCAAGCTCGAGCCTGGACCTCTGTCGACAACCGACTCAACGGAGTACACCCAGAGGCCCCAACTTCTTTAAGCAGACAACTTTTATCATGGTTACACAAAGGGAGGAGGAGTTTGGGGGGACTTTCTAGTCTTGTTACCATTTAATTCGGTAGAAATTCTGGTGGTCAGCTCAATCGTGGGGGATTGGCTAACTTGACTCGGGCTGACCTTGGCCCACTAGCTGGGGAAGTTGCAGAGACATCTGGAAACTTTAGGTGATTTCCCCCTGGCACCTGATTGGTTGTTGCTAAGGGGAAAGTGGGTCAGGGAAGGGGTTGAAGCTTGAACTGGAGCTTTGCAGTTTTTCCCATAACTGAAACTTTAAACAGCTACAGGTTATGTTTTAAAGCAGAAAACTAAAATGACTGTGCTATTGTCCACAAGCCGATTACATATTTATTGGGTTATAACATGTTCTTAACCTAAGTTTATGGTATACTCTGTTACGGCCCTCTCATTCCCCTCTTCTCATGAGGGTAGAGTGAATCTAATCTTGGATTCCTTCAACATGCTGAGTTGTCCAGGGGCACCTATTGGTATTGTTGTCTGAGGACCATAAGTTGCACAGTGTTTATTCTAGTTTTTATAAAAGTTATTAGCTTGTTTAGAATACATGGACAGAAGGTCAGTAACAGCAAAAGTATGATCACGGGGCCTATTAAAGCAGACAATAGTGTGGTTAACCAAGGTGAGTAGTTAAACCAACTTTCAAACCATCCCTGCCTTTGGTCCCGCTCTAATTTGCGCTTAACCAAAACTTCTCGTACCTTAGCCATAGATTCCTTTACTACGCCTGAATGGTCAGTGTAGAAACAACATTCTTCTCCCAGGGCGGCGCAGAGGCCAACTTGTTAGAGGGAAAAAAAGGAGTTTTGATCATCTATGTTTATTAATAATTCTATCTTTAAGTTAGGTATTACCAGTGGTGGCACTCCAAACATGATTTCAAAAGGAGTAAACCCTAGCTTATAGGGTGAGTTGTGCACCCTATACAGCACAAAGGGAAGGAAAGCCACCCAGTCCCCGCCAGTCTCCTGGACTAATTTAGTCAAAGTCTCTTTTAGAGTTCTGTTCATCCTTTTTACCTGTCCTGAGCTCTGGGAACTGTATGCACAATGTAATTTCCAATCCGCCCCCAGTGCCTGAGCCACCCCCTGTATTACCTTAGAGATGAAGCTGGGGCCATTGTCCGACCCGATTTGGACCAGGAAACCATACCTGGGCATCAGATCTTCTAGGAGCTTCTTGGCTACCACCTGTGCAGTTTCATTCTTGGTGGAGAATGCCTCAGTCCACCCTGAAAAAGTGTCTATAAACACTAGTAAGTACTTGAATCCGTACTTTCCTGGTTTTACCTCAGTGAAGTCCACTTCCCAGTATGCTCCTGGCCGGTTTCCCTGAAGTCTGGTCCCCGGGTTTTGTTTGGGATTGGTTGCGTTGACAACCTGACAAGCCTGACATTGATTTACAATTTGTCCGATCATTTGTCGACCGTTGGGCATAACCATGTTTGCATGGCGTATTAATTCTTCCATTTTTCTGGTTCCCATGTGGGTACTTCTGTGCATTTTTATAAGCAGTTGCCGACTCAACTGTTCTGGAAGGATGACATTCCATTTGCTGGTGGTCATATCCCAGTGTTGGATCCACCACCAGCTGTTTGAGAACATAACTCCAGGTTGCCCATGTATCCATTTTAAATTCTCCTCTGTTTAATTCAGGCTTTCCGGCAGATCCGGGAGCCCAGGGTCTGGTAGTGTGGTCACTAGGACATGGTCCACAGAAAGGGCCGCCTTTTTGGCCTCAGCGTCTGCCAGACAGTTTCCCCGTGCCACTGGCATGTCCTCCTTCTGGTGTCCTGGACAATGTATTATGGCCAGTGCTTTGGGTAGCCAGAGTGCCTGTAACAACTCTGGGATCTCAATTTTATTTTTGATAGCCTTTCCTTCTGCAGTTAAGAGCCCCCTCTCCTTATAGATGGCTCCATGAATGTGCGCAGTTGCAAAAGCATACCTGCTGTCAGTATAAACATTTATTCTCTGCCCTTTTCCCACGACTAGGGCCTTAGCGAGGGCAATGAACTTGGTTCGCTGTGCCGAGTTTCTGGCCGCAAGTGGCGCTGCCCATAAGGTCTCAGTCTTTGTAGTCACCGCTGCCCCAGCATACCTGGTTCCACCCTGCACGAAGCTGCTGCCGTCTGTGTACCAAGTTCCTTCGGCATCTGGTCCTGGAGGTCTTCCCATATTCCGTGGACCTGCTCCAGGATGTCCTGGCAGTCATGCAGGGGGCCTTCCCTGTTTGGGTCGGGTAGCAGGGTGGCTGGATTAAGAGTAACCAGAGCCTGAAACAAGATTCTGACTGGGTTTAAAAGGAGACATTGATAATGAGTTAGCTGGGCATTACTTATCCATCTGTCGGGTGGTTGTTTTAGAACTCCTTCCACAGCATGAGGGGCGGTGACATGTAGTTCTCTTCCCATAGCGATTTTGTCAGCATCCTTGACCATAGTGGCAACTGCCACGATGATCCGTAGGCAAGGGGGCCACCCGGCAGCCACAGAGTCTAACTTCTTTGATAGGTATGCCACTGGCCTCTTCCATGGCCCTATTTGCTGCAACAGCACTCCTTTGGCTATTCCCTTAGACTCATCAACAAACAAGAAAAAGGGTTTAGTCAGATCTGGCAGTCCCAAAGCTGGAGCTGACACCAGGGCTTATTCAAGAGTTTTGAAAGATCTGTTCATGTTCTCCATCCATGTGAGGCTGGACTTATTTTTGGTGGCTTCATAAAATGGCCGGGCGAGCTCAGCAAACCCAGGAATCCGTAGGCGGCAGAAGCCAGCCGATCCTAAGAAGTCACGTATCTGTCGTACATTCTGTAGTTATGGAATTCTCAGTACCGTCTCCTTCCGGGCGTCCGATAACCATCTCTACCCATCTTTCAGTTTGTAGCCCAGGTAACTTACTTCAGTTTTGCAGATCTGAGCCTTTTTGGCTGAGGCTCAATAGCCCAGAGCACCTAGTGTTTGCAGCAAATCTCTGGTGCCTTGCAAGCATGCGTCCCGATTTTCTGCAGCTAGCAGAATATCATCCACGTACTGCAACAGAGTTAGGGTGGGGTGTGTGTTATGGAACTCACCCAGGTCTTCATGTAAGGTTTCATCAAAGATGGTGGGAGAGTTTTTGAATCCTTGGGGAAGCAGGGTCCAGGTGAGTTGCCCACTGATTCCTCTTTCCGGGTCCAGCCACTCGAAGGCGAAGATGTCCTGACTCCGTGGGGCCAACAGTAAGCTGAAAAAACCATCTTTTAAATCTAATACCGTGTACCAAATCTTGCCTGGGGCCAGGGCGGTGAGGAGGGTATAGGGGTTAGGGACCATGGGGTGTATGTCCATCACCCAGCGGTTTACTTCCCATAAGTCCTGAGCAGGCCGGTAGTTGGTTGAATTGGGCTTTCGCACTGGCATCAAGGGTGTGTTCCAGGCAGACTGACAAGTCCGCAATATTTCCTTATCCAGCAGCCGCTGTATGTGGGGGTTATCCCATTTCGCGCCACCACAGGGATTGGATATTGCCGGACCCGGGCTAGTCCCGCTCCGGGCTTCAGTTGCACAAACACTGCTGGCCTGTGTTTAGCCAACCCTATTCCTCCAGTTTCTGCCCAGGCTAGGGGAATTTCCCGAAGCCAGTCCTGAATGTCCAATTCCATCTCCGGGTCAGGGGCCTAATACAGCCTGTATTCATCTTCTAATTTTACAGTTAGAATCTGCAGGGGGTGCCCAACTGAATCTGTTACTGTCACCCCGTCTGGCCGAAAGCTGAGATTTGCTTTCACTTTGGTTAACAGATCTCTCCCAAACAAAGGGTACGGGCAATCGGGAAGAACTAAGAACTCATGGGCGACCATACCAGTGCTTAAATTTACTGTTCTGTTAATGGTCCAGTGTGCCGGTCTTATCTCATTAGCTCCTTGAACCCATGATATTTTGTGTGAGAGAGGGCCTTGTGGTTTTAATAATATGGATCGCTCTGCTCCTGAATCCACATGAAAAGTCATGGGTTTCCCCCCTACCTCCAAGGTTACCCAGGGCTCAGGGGGGGACTCTGAGCCCTGACTTCCCTATCCAGTTACAAGTACAATCACTTTGTCCTCAGGATGGGGAGGGCGCTTAGGGTAGTCCTTTATGTAGTGCTCTTCCTCCTTGCAGTAGAAGCACTGATTTTTCCCTAACTTGGGGCAGTCCGGCTGAGGGTTCCCCAGTTTGTTGCCTGACTCAGAAGCCAATTTTTTAGCCACTTCTGTTTTTCCTTGGGGCCATGAGTAGTGGTGGCTAAGAGAATTTTGGCTAATCCTTTGGTCTACTGCTCGCTCCACCTATCCTGGCATTCTTCCGAACTGGCTCTATTGTTAAAGGCTTTCTCAGCCACCCCCAGCAGATCCTGTAAACTTTTCTCTCCTAATCTTTCTACTTTCTGCAGCTTCCTTTTGATATCTGGTACTGCCTGATTAACAAACGCCATGATTACAGCCGCTTGGTTTCTGGTGCCTCTGGATCCATTGGGGTGTATTGACGTAAGGCTTCCATAATATGCCCCAAAAATGTGACTGGGCTCTCGTTCCTGTCCTGCCTTATGTTATATACCTTAGCCAAATTAGTGGGCTTACGAGCAGCTGCCCGGAGACCTGTCATCAGAGCCTGGTGGTAGACCCAGAGTTTCTCCTTACCTTCTGCCATGTTAAAATCCCATCCAGGTTGGGAAAGGGGAAAGCTTGCATTTATAAGATCAGGGTTGGTGGTGGGCTGTCCATCAACTCCCGGAACCAGCTTCTGGGCCTCCGTCTGAATTCTTTCTTTCTCTTCAGTGGTTAATAATACCTGTAGAAGCATCTGGCAATCATCCCAGGTAGGTTGGTGGGTAAAGAGAATACTTTCCAGCAAGTTAATCAGCCCTCTAGGATTCTCAGAGAAAGTAGCAGTTTGCGTTTTCCAATTGTATAGATCACTAGCGGAAAATGGCCAATAATGCATGGGTTGGTTCCCGGCCTTATCTGGGGGCCCAGCCACTCTCAGTGGCAAGATCACCATGGAGTTGGCTGGGCCCACTCCAGGACCAGCCACCCTGGCGACTCTCCCTTGAGTCCCCGTGGCTGGTCCATTCATTTCTCTTTCCTGCCTCCCCTCCCCGGCCGCTTCTGACTCCGCTTCCACAGCAGCGGCAGCAGTGGCTTGGGGTTGCAGCATTGGTGGGGCTGAAGGTCTAGGGGGAGCTAACTGGTATGGGGGGAAATTATCTCTTCCAAGTTAGAATCAGGGAAAACGGGGTAAAAGGGGTTCTTTGGGGACTTATGGAAAGGATTCTGCTTCTCCCGAGGCTGTGACGACATGCTCTCTGGAGGCTCTGAAGTTTCCGCTCCCTTCTCCTGCAAAGTGAGCACTCTCAATGCCTTTAACGGGGTAGAAAAGTAGGGTTTTGCCCAAGGGGGAGGGGATTCCACTATATCTTGCCAGACCAGTATATAAGGTAGTTGGTCTGGGTGTCCCTGGGAGCCTCTTTGGAGGATGACATTCTTGACCTGCAAAAGAACACTTGCTAGAAAGGTCCCTTCTCATGGCCAGCCTACATTGAAGGCAGGCCACTCAGTGGCTCACAAATCCTGGAATTTCTTTTTGTGAATTTCGACACTCAAATTGTGCGCCCTTTCCTTTAGTTCTGAAAAGTAATCAGTCATGAGAGTTAACGGCGTTGTCTGTGCCTGTCCCATCTCATTCGTCAGTACTGTCATTACAACAAACACAACCAACAAGACGAAAGGGAAAATGACAAGAGACAAACAGTAGCTGCCGTGAAAACAAATCTGAAAGTACGATAGGGGTGAGACAGACCGTCAACGAGTCTGACCTTCCCCACGGATGAAGACCTCATCTTCTGGATGGGGTTGTGGGACATCTCCCATGAGCCCTGGCCGGCGGTTTTCCAGTGCGTCCGCCTAGCCTGATACTGACCTCAGAACAAAGTGTGGAGCTCCACCTGAGATACAGGACACAGATGCGCTAACCCGGGAGCGACTTACCGAATGCCGGCCTGAGAATCCTCCAGACTGGGGTCTCAGGGTGGGGGGGTCTCTGGGATCCTGGACGAGCCCCCAAATGTAGTGGCCGAATGTCCAATCCGAGAGATCACCAAGAACCAATTCCAATGAAAGTTCAAGAGGGTCTTTATTTGCAAGCTCAAGCCTGGACCTCTGTCGACAACAGACTCAGCGGAGTACACCCAGAGGTCCCAATTTCTTTAAGCAGACAACTTTTATCATGGTTACACAAAGGGAGGAGGAGTTTGGGGGGGACTTTCCAGTCTTGTTACCATTTAATTGGGTAGTAACCTCGTGGTCAGCTCAATCATGGGGGATTGGCTAACTTGACTCGGGCTGACCTTGGCCCACTAGCTGGGGAAGTTGCAGAGACATCTGGAAACTTTAGGTGATTTCCCCCTGGCACCTGATTGGTTGTTGCTAAGGGGAAAGTGGGTCAAGGGAAGGGGTTGAAGCTTGAACTGGAGCTTTGCAGTTTTTCCCATAACTGAAACTTTAAATAGCTACAGGTTATGTTTTAAAGCAGAAAACTAAAAAGGCTGTGTTATTGTCCACAAGCCGATGACATTTATTGGGTTATAGCATGTTCTTAACCTAAGTTTATGGTATACTCTGTTATGGCCCTCTCACCATCAGAAATAATTAAGGGTTTGTCTATTTCTCTTCACCCTTCTATAAGTGTTTCCTGTGTGTTGGATGAAATAACTTAATCATTGAAAATGATTTTTAAAAAAATTCTTGGCAATGTTCTTTGCTTTAAATACATATTTTCTAATATTACTATAGTCACTCTAGCCTTCTTTGAATTAAGGTTATCATGGTATGCCATTTTTCATCCTTAATTTTTACTGTTATTGGGTCATTTTATTTACAGTGAATTTCTTGTAAGCAATATGCACTTGGGTCATGCTTTTTTGTTCAGTCTAACATTCTTTTTCTTTTTAGTTGGTGTGCTTTTAATCATATTCACATTTAAAATGATTTGCTTATATTGTTGGACATAATCTGCCATCTTGCTATTTGTTTTCTATTTGTGTCATTTGTTCTTTGTTTCTTTAGCCCAGTTTTTCTGTCTTCATTTTAATAATACAGTATTTTATAATTTTGTATTATCTTCATTGCTAACTTATTTTGTCTATGATCTATCTATCATCTTTCTATCATCATCATCTAGCCATTTATATGTAGCTATCTAGCTATATATGTATATTAGTGATGCTTGCTGGTGTAATTTTACTTATGAATCATATGCTTTGTATCTGTTGAGCTTAAAGGAACTATGTGTGTTTTTTAAATACAATGTAAAATGTGTCTCAAGCAATATAGTATATCCTCAAGTAGTTTTGCAAAGCCCCCTCTGCCCATTTTCACCTTTCCTTTTGGGATTCCAAATACATGCATATTATACTACTGACACTCTATTAGCTTGTTTGTTAGCTTTTTTTGATAATTTTATTCTGTCTCTTAATGCTGGAGTTTTCAAATATCTTTCTAAGTTTTTTGTTTGTTTGCTTTTGTTTTTGTTTTGAGTTTACAAATATCTTCTGCGGTACCATCAAATCAGCTGTTAATTCCGTCCAGAGTGCTTTTCATCTAGGGCATTGTGTTTCATCTCTAGTATTATGATTGGGCTGTTTTCATATCTCCTGAGTGTGTATGTGCTCAATCTTTCCTCAGCCTTCTTAACATAAGGGATATAGTGTTAGGTTAAAAATTCCAGTGGGGCCTTCAAAATGCTAGGTCAGACCCTACAGAGTGTGTGTCTGGTTTGTGAGCTGGAGCCACACAAAAGATGCTCAGAATGGCATAGAAGTTGAATTAGAAAGTATAGTTTACTTAGAAAGTAAATTAGAGAGAGAGAGAGGAGATTCATCTCTCCAAGGTAGGGCAGGGGACCAAAGCTAAGAAAACATGATGGCCATAGCTCAAGCATGTGGCCAGACCATAGTTTAGCAAAGCATTGGTTAAAAAGTAAATTAGAGAGAAAGAATGAGAGGAGATTAATCTCCCCAAAGTAGGGCAGGGGACAACGGCTTAGAAAAACATTACCTTGCCATAGCTCAAAGAACACATGGCCTGGTCAATGCTTAGCAAAACAATGGTGACTGCTGTTCAAAGTTGAATACCTTTTAAACCTTCCCTTTGGTGGGGGGCAGGTTGGTAAGGTGATTGGGTGGTGGTCTTTGTCATGTCATCAGGAAGGGCAGGTAAGCATGGGTACTGATGTCACTAATTTTATCATTTGCATCATCTTTCAGGGATTGATTTTCTTCCTATTTTGGGGTCATGTTTTTCTAATGATGGCTAATAACTTTTACCGGATCACAACTATTGTAATTTTTTTTCCTTGTTTGGGTGCTGGTTATAGTTTCAGTCAAGTTACTAATCTTGGACTTTGATCTGGAATCCAGTTGAGTATTTGGAAACGGTTTAATTATTTTGAGACTTGCTTTTTTAAGAATTGTTGTTTGGTGGGATTTTATCAAACTTTAGTTTAGGCTAATTTTATCCTAGTACTAAGCCACTGCTCTTCTGAGTACTCTACCCATTCTCTCTTTTTTTGAATCGGAATCTCACTCTGTCACCCTTGCTGGAGTGCAGTGACATGATCACAGCTCACCATAGCTTCCAACTGCTGGGCTCAGGCCATCCTTCTATCTCCGCCTCCTGAGTAGCTAGGACTATAGGCACATGCCACCACATTCAGGTAATTTAAAAATAAAACTGTAGAGACAAGATCTCACTATGTTGCCCAGGCTAATCTTGAACTCCTGTGCTCAAACAATCTTCTTACCTTAACCTCCCAAATTTCTGTGATTACAGATATGACACACTGCAGTCTGTCCCTTTTTTTTTTTTTTTTTTTTTGAGTTGGAGTCTCACTCTGTTGCCCAGACTGGAGTGCAGTGGCCGCTCCCAGCCACTGCAGTCTCCACCTGCTGGGCTCCAGTGATCCTTCCACCTCAGCTTTCCGAGTAGCCGGAATTACAGGCACACACTACCACTCCCGGCTGATTTTTTTTTTTAATTTATTGTAGAGATGAGGTCTCGCCTGCCCAGGTGCGTCTGTCTCTTTTATGACAAACTTTTCTGCTTTCATTCATGAGAAACATGCATTTTTTCCAGCACTGTTAGAACTCTGGTGATCAGTCCCTCTACTTCTTTTGGGTGATTTTTTAACAGGCATGTACTACTGACTACTCAGGTGAAGACTTGAAGGACCTGTATTAGTCAGGGTTCACCAGAGAGACAGAACCAAAGGAAGAATAGGCAGATTAGATAGATAGATAGATAGATAGATAGATAGATAGATAGATAGATGATAGAGAGAGATAGTAAGAGAGATAGAGAGATAGAGATAGAGAGAGAGAGAGCAAGAGAGAGATAGAGAGAGAATTTATTATGAAGGGAGTTGGCTCATGACACTATGGAGACTAAGATGCTGAGATGTTCCATGACAGACTATCTGCAAGCTGGAGAATCAGGAAGAGTGTGGCTCAGGTCAAGACTGAAGGCTTCAGAAGCTGACTCTCAGTCCAAGGATGAAAGTCTGAAAAGTCAGAGGGCCACTGATGTGTGTCCTGGAATCCAATAGTCAAAAAGCCTGGAGTTCTGATATTCACAGACAGGAAAAGAGTGTCTCCGCTTCAGGAATGAGAGAGAGAGGAAATTGCCTTTCATATGCCTTTTTGTTCCCCAGGGTTTCTTGCCCAGTGGATGATGCTCCAGTGGATGATGAGGGTGAATCTTCCCTATTCAGTTTGCCTACTCACACCAACCTCCTCTGGAAACATTCTAACCGACACACCCAGAAATAATGCTTCACCAGTTTTCTAGTATTTCTTTTTTTTTTTTAATTGGGAAGTTGTGGGGTACAGTTAAGGGTTAGGTATACAATTGCGTTTCATTCAGGCACCCTGTTGATATGGGGTGTTTCCCCATTCCCAGACAGATATTTGCTACTGTTAATCCCATCTCCCTCCCCCCACCATAGTTTCCCAGTATGGTCAGTCATTTTTGTATAGTATTGCATTGGATGTTTAAGGTCCATTATATGAGTGAGAACATGTGATACTCAGATCTTTGTTTCTGTGAGAGGTCACTCAGTATTATAGACTCTAGTTCCATCCAGGTTGCTGTGAAATTCATGATTTTGTTCTTTTTTATAGCTGCGTAGTATTCCATCGTGTATATGTACCACATTTCTTAATCAAATCAAGTTAACTCCTAAAATGAACCATCTCTGGAGCCGTCTATAGATCTGAAGAACTTTCTTTCTCTGTCTCACTGGGAAGCTCTCCCCTCTCGAGTACTCTACCCTGCAAACTACAGGCAACTTACCTGCTCTGCACTCCCAGCTCCATCTTTTTAATTCAGGATGATGGCCAGACTCCTTCTGCATTTTTCTCCTGGTGGATGGAAAACTCTCTTCAGTAATCTGGACAATTGCAGTGTTCATCTCATTTGTTTATCTTCTTTTAAGCATCATGGTCCTAAATTGACTGATTTCCAATATCTGAAACTGTTGTTTCACATCTTTATCCAGTTACGTTCTTCAGGTAGGAGAGTAAATCTGGTGCTTATTACTTAATGTTTATTAAAACAGAATTCTCTAATAACAGAAACAAATTTTATTTTGTGATTTTTACACCTAGCTATGAATTGGTTTCACTTTGTTCACATCATTTATTCTCTCCTATAATTGACTGTAATCCACTGATATTATATCCTATATTTTAATGTAGTATTATGTGTTTATCCAAAACAGGCCCCAATGTGTAAGTATTAGCTAAAAAATATTATACAAGTTATACTGTAGAGAGATTTATTGCATGCAATTAATATGAATGAAATAGATTTTCTAATTTATAACTCATTTAAAAGAGAATAAGTACATCATGTGGATTAAGATTTGCTTCACCAAATTTAGATGAAGATAATAGTTATTATATTTCCAAATAGAAACTTTTCTCTAACCCAAATTGAAGAATCACTGCTCTACTGACTTATTACTATTTAAATTATATCTAACATTTGTTGAGCTCTTACTATCTGTGAGACATAGATCTTTCTATCTATTGGCTCATTTATTCCTGGCTACAAACATATAAAGTAGGCAGATAGCTGTATTTGGGCATTTCAAAGAAACAAACCCAACAAGGTGTGTGTGTGTGTGTGTGTGTGTGTGTGTGTGTGTGTGTGTGTGTGTGTAGTTTATTATAAGGCATTGGCTCACATATTATGGAGATAGACAAGTCCGAAAATATTTAGTGTGAGCCAGCAAGCGTGAGACTCAGGAGATCTTATAGTTTAATTCCAGCCTAAGTTTAAAGACCTGAGATCCAGGAGATCCAGTGGTATAGCTCCTGCCTGAAGGCTGGCAGCCTTGAGACTAGGAAGTGGTGATGGCTCAGTTTCAGTTTGAAAGCAGGAACTTCAGCTGATGTCCTAGTTTAAAGGCCATTAGGCAGGAGGAATTATTTTGTACTTGGGGGCAAGCCAGTCATTTTTTTCTCTTTAGGCTCAACTGAATGGATGAGGCCCACCTACATTAAGGAGGGCAATCTGCTTTATTTATTCTACTAATCCAAATGTTTATCTCATCTAAAAATATCTTCACAGAAACATTCATAATAATGTTTGTTTAAAATATCTGGGCACCTAGGGCAACCCCCTTGGGCCCCCTTTCACTGTGGGATCTTTTCTGTCCTCTCAATGAATCTTGCATTCAAAAAAAAAAAAAAAATCTGGACACCCAGTGACCCAGTCAACTTGGCACTTAAAATTAACTATTATACTAGTATCAGCCCTGTTTGATAGCTGAAGAAACTGTATCCTAGAAGGTTAACTCATTGACTCAAGGTCACATTGATCATTAGCCATTGAGTCAGGACTTCAACTGAGTAGATCTTTCCCAAAAGTCCCAATGTTCCTCTACTTACATCTTGTTAAACCCCTCAATACGACATAAACTCCTGTAAGTAATGGTACATACTGAATGTGTAACTCTTTTTAATTTAATTTTTATTAATAATAGAGATAGAGTCTCTCTATATTATCTAGGCTGGTCTTGGACTTCTGGCCTCAAGTGATCCTCCTCTCTTGGCCACTCAAAATGCTTAGATTACAGAAATGAGCCACTGTGCCTGGCCATGAATGTGTCTCTTTTGCCATCATAATGTCAAAATATGGCAAGTAGAAACATTGTAAGTTAAGGATCTTCTGTACATGCTTTTAATTACTATTTCTTTTGAAAATTTTAATTTTGATTAATTTTGATTAATTTTGAAAATAAACATTTTAAGGCATGGCTCTTCAGAAGGAATAAAATAGAAATGTAGATTTTATTTATAATCATGAAATGCGTACTGTTTTTTTTTCTGGTGGATCGATATCTAGAAAAATTTTCTTATCTCAAAACTTATGTGATAATTTCTACTTTTAAAAATCTATATTAACTATTATTAGCATTCATTAAAGTATTGTTACAAAGGGAAAGATAGAAAAGGCTGCAATGTTCTATAGAGTATTGTGTCTTTACTACTGTGAAACAGTAACGATTTGTTCCAGTGAACATTTTATTCTGGGCTCAATTTCAATATTGGGTAGTATTAAGATTTAATTTTCATAATTTATAAAATATCTTATTTAAAACTGGAATAATGGTGTTGACTGATAGATAAAAGTTTTTAGCAATGGAGTAGAGGAAAACTAGTCGACAAAATGCCAATCTTCCCAGGTGAGAAAAAACTTGGCAACAATATTATATACTCAAATATATTATACAGACATATGGTTTCTATATTTTGATCTATACAAGTGTTGATCTCATACATTTTACCTGCAGTTAAGTCTGTAAAAATCAGAGTGTTTTCTTATAAAATTTAGCTTCTTCTTAGCATTTAAAAAAATAGAAACCATCATAATTTTTTTGTTCACATATAAATTTAGAAATAACTGAGCTTAAATGAAGAGGGGGATATGATATTTTACTGCAGTGCATTTAATGTTATTTCTTCCATTGTGATTTAGGTTCTAATTTAGTCTTTATATTATTAGTTGCTTAATTATGTTTTGATAATTATTAATTTTTATTTGATTTTTAAAGACTATACCCTTTTATATGTATTCTTGCAAGTCACTAAAGCCAAAACAAAATAAAATATAAATTTATGATCATCTGATATTTTTCAGAGAATTGCTGAATTAACAATAGAATTAACTTCATGGTCTTTCTCCATATTTAAATAAATTCATTTGTTTTGACCGCTAAGTTAGCAATGCAGTGTGGTCTAAAGTAATGTTTTTTAAATATACTATTCTAAAACTGGGCTCAGCGGCTCACTCCTGTTATCCCACTCCTGTTATACTTTGGGAGGTCTAGGTGGAAGGATCACTTGAGCCCAGGAGTTTGAGACCAGCCTGGGCAACATAGCAAGATCTCATCTCTACAAAAATTAAAAAATAAATACAAATATAAAAGCACTATTCTAACAACATTGACCCGATTGACATAGAAAAGAAGATTGATGCTGTTCAAATGCAGTTATAGTTTAGAATGGAAAAACATTTTTCTAATCTAGCTATTTTCCAGAACTTCGTTTGCATATACAAAATATATTGTTATCAGTCTATTTAATACCATATATTTATGTATAATCATCTTTACCAAATTGTCATTTACAATAGTAAAATGCTTTTTAAAATTTATAGTTCTGGCTGGGCTTGGTGGCCCAGCCTATAATCCCAGCACTTTGGGAGGCCAAGGCAAGTGGATTGCCTGTGCCCGCGGGTTCCAGACCAGTCTGGGCAACTTGGCAAGACCTCATCTCTACAGTAAAACAAAAATTAACCGGGCATGTAGTGTGTGTCTGTAGCTCCAGCTAATATAGTTCCAGTTACTTGGAAGGCTGAGGCGGAAGGATCTCTGGAGCCCAGAAAGTCCGCGCTGGGGTGGCCTTGAGCATGCATGCCACTGTACTCCAACATGGGCAACGAAGTGAGACTCCAACTAAAAAAAAAGAAAAATTTATAGTTCTACGTGTTTTGACAAATGTATACACTCTTGTAACCACTATCACAAACAAAATGTTTTCATTACCAAAAAAATTTATATTGTGCCCCTTTGCAGCTAATTCCCTAACTCTACATTGCCATCATCCCAAGTAACCCCTGACCTTTCTATCACCACACTATTACCAAAGATTAGTAGTAGTTTTTACTCGAGAGTTTCATAGAAATAAACATTATAGTAAGCATACCTGTTCATTTGTTTGTTTTTTATTTTGTTGCATTTAATCTGAGCAAAAATGTTTCTGAGATCCATCTGTGCTGATGCATTTTTTTTTTCTTTTTGAGTCAGAGTTTCACTCTGTCACCCAGGCTGGAGTGCAGTGGCACACTAACGGCCGCTGCAGCCTCGATCTGCTGGGCTCAGGTGATCCTTCTGCCTCAGCCTTCCAAGTAGCTGGAACCACAGGTGCATATCACCACACCCAGCTAATTTTTTTTTGTAGAGACAAGATCTTGCCAAGTTGCCCAGGCAGGGCTCAGTCAATCTTCTCGCCTCCGTCTCTGGGATTATAGGCATGAGCCTTCGTGCCCAGCTGATGCATGTATTAATAATCTATTTATTTTTATCACTGTAATATTTCATTGTACAGATGTACTTCAGCTTGGTTATTCATTCGTGTGTGATGGCGTTTAGACTATTTCCACTCTTTGGATATTATAGATACTTCTTCTGTGAACATCCATGTACTAGGGATGCCCAAAAACCAGAATTATACTTTGTAAAGCAGACCCCTTGTAGTAAGTACAGGCTTCTTCATTAGTAAGTATACTAGGATCCCACTGGCATCAGTGTACCAGCTAGCATTGTTGTGAGAAGCTGCTTTTGGCTTCGGGAAATTTTTTGTTTTAGAGATTCATTCAACCCGTTTGCCCATTTATTTCATGGTGGGTGATGTACCTGAGTATTCAGCAGTTTTTGATCAAAAACAGCATGACCCCTGTTCCCCACCCTCCTTATTCACTAGATCTCTGCCCAAATGACTTTTTTTGTTTCATTAGATGAAAATAGTTCTAAAGGGAAGGTTTTGCCAGTGTGGAAAAAGTGAAACAAACAAAGAGCAAAAGCCCCAAAAGGCATCAAAATTGACGAGTTCAAAAACTGTTTTGAGCAGGAGAAAAAGTGTCTCAATAGGTGTATTGCATCAAACGGAGTGTACTTTGAAGATGACTGAAGTTTAAACATGTAAAACTAAATACACAATTTTTCATAGATAAATTACAGGCTTTTTGGGTCTTCCCTCATACAAGATTTTGTGTGGACATATTTTTCAGTAGTCTTGGGTAAATGTCCAGGAATATAGCATGTATTTTCACATTTTTAAGAGGTTCCATATAGGTTTTCAAAATGATTGCAACATTTTATATTTCCACCAACAATATATGACAGCCACAATCTCAAAATCTTCACCAACTGTTTGTTATGAGCATTTTTAATTTCAATCATAAAAGTAAATTTGAAGTGCTTTCTCATGATAACTTTTGAAAAGTAATGATATTGAATATCATGTGATTGTTGGTTATTTGTATATCTTTTTTGTGACATTCTTGCTTAAATCTTTTACCTATTTTGTGCCATATTATTGAGTTAAAATAATTTTTAAAAATAATTCATTGATATATGAACTTTAATAAAAGCCTTGCATATATCATCTCACAATATGAGACTTATATTTTGATTTTGTTAATGAAGACTTATTTTGAGCAATAGTTTTTATTTTGATAAATTCCAATTTATTAATATTTTATGATTCCTGTTCTAAAAAATATTTGCCTATGCCCAAATTACAAGCATTTTCTCCTATATTTTTAAAAAGAAGTTCTATAATTTTAGTTCTTATGTTTAAATCAGTGATTATTTTTGGTTAATTTTTGTGAATAATGTGAATCTATGTTTGAGATGAATGTTTCTCTGCTTGACTCTTTAATTGTTCCTGCACAATTTATTGAAAAGACTGTTACTTTCCTCTTGATTGACATTGATCAATTTACTATACATGTATCTGTTTATTTCTGAAGTTTCTATGCTCTTTTCTTTATATTTACACCAATTTCTACCAATACCACACTTACTTTATTACATAATTTACTTTTATAATAATTTTTATATTATGTCATATACATCTAATTTTTAATATTTTGTTATTCCTAGTTGTTTTAATTTATGCACATATGTGTGTCTACATCAATATATATAATTATATTAGAAAGAACTTGTCAATCTCTGTAAGACAGTGTGCTGAGCTTTTTTAATTTAATTTTTAATTTAATTTTATTTATTTTATTTATTTTTATTTTTTTGAGTTGGAGTCTCACTCTGTCACCCAGACTGGAGTGCAGTGCCCGCTCCCAGCCACCGCAGCCTCGACCTGCTGGGCTCCAGCGATCCTTCCGCCTCAGCCTTCCAAGTAGCTGGAACTACAGGCACGCGCTACCACGCCCAGCTAATTTTTTGAATTATTGTAGAGATGAGGTCTCACCAAGTTGCCCAGGCGGGTCTCAAACCCGTGGGCTCAGGCAATCCACTCACCTCAGCCTCCCAAAGTGCGGGATTACAGGCTGAGCCACCAAGTCCAGCTTTTTTTTTTAAAGATTTCTTTGAATTGATAAAGAAATTTTAGTAATAACTGATATCTTAATAATATATTTTAATTTTGTAAAATGAAGAATAATTATATGTAGTTATGGGATATAATGTGATGTGTAGTACATGTATACCTTGTAAATTGATTAAATCAGGTGACTTAACATAACCCCCCACCTCACATATTTATCATTTCTTTATGGTGAGAATATTGAAAATCTCTTTTAGCAATTTTGAGTTATGTCATACATTATTATTACCTATACTCCCATGCTGTCCAGCAAAGCAATAGAATTTATTCTTCCTCTGTAACTGAAACTTTGTACTCTTTGATTAGCATCTCTCTTTCCTTTTTGTCCATACCCTCCCTTCTTCATCTTGCCACAATCTCTGGCAACCCCCATTCTGTCTACTTCTGCAAGTTCAAACTTTCTGTGCCTGGTTTATATCACATAGCATAATGTCCTATAGAGTTATTCATGGTGTCCTAAATGACAAATTTTTAAAAAATGAATAGTATTCTGTTGTGTATCTGTACTGCATTTTTAAACACATGTGTTTGTTTATGGACACGCATTTCCATAGCTTGGCCACTATGACTAATGCCGAAATAAACATGGAAGTGCAAATATGTCTTCAACATACTGATTTCAATTTCTTTGCATAAATATCCAGAAGTAGGCCTGGCAGATTGTATGGCAATTCTATTTTTAGTTTCTTGTGAAAACTCCAAATAGTTTTCTGTAATTGCGGTACTAATTTACATTCCCACGTTCCCACTAGCAGTGTGGGAGGTTTCCTTTGCCTCCACATCCTCACCAGTGTTTATTATCTTTTTTTTTTTAATAATAGTCATTCTAAAAGATATGAGGCAATATTGTGGTGTTAATTTGCATTTCCTTGATGATTAGTGATATTGAACATGTTTTTATATATCTTTTGGTCAACTCCATGTTTTTATATATCTTTTGTATGTCTTTCTTTGAGAAATATCTATTCAGATCATTTGTCCATTTTTAAATCAAGTTTTCTTGTTATTGACTATTTTGTGTTTATCATACATTTTAGATATTACCCCTTTATCAGGTGTATGGCTTGCAAATATTTTCTTCTGACCTGTGGACTGTTTTTTCACTCTGTTAATTGTTTTCTTTTTCTTCAAAAACGTTATAGTTTGTTTATGTTTACTTTTGTTGCCTGTGCCTTTAAGATCATATCCACGAAATCCAAGCCAATGCCAGGGTAGTTTTTTCCTATATTTTATTTTAGTAGTTTAAAGTTTTAGGTCTTAAGTCTTTAATCTATTTTAAGTTGATTCATAAATATATGGGGTGAGATAATGATACAATTTCACTCTTCTAAGTGTGAAGAGTCAGTTTTCCTAACGTTATTTAAGATATTGTTGCTGTCAGTTCCCTATTGTGTGTTCATGGCATTTTTGTTAAAATCAACAGACCATAAGTGCATGAATTTATTTCTGGAATCTCTATCCTATTAGATTGGTTGATAAGTTTGCTTTTTAATTGAATAGCATAATCTTCGGGGGAAAGATACTGCATTCATTCTAGTTCATTTAAAGCTTCTTAATAATTTACTATAAGTTTGGACTGGGAAAAAAAAGAATAGGCTGTGATCTGAACTTTTTTATATCTCAGTTTGTCATGTAAAGATTCTGTATTTAAATATAATTCATCCAGAGCTACAATAGGAATAGTTTAAAAGTATATTGGAGATTTTTGATGCATTTTTCACAAAAATGCTTTTTTCAAAAGTTCAACTCAACAGATCTGGTTAGATGTGTGCTTAGATCCAATTAAACTAGTCAAAATTGTTTTGACCAGAATAGACAGCTGACTGAAGCCAAATTGATTGGATTTTCAATCTTCTAAAACTTGTAATAAGATAATTTTGTGATTCTAGAATGAACTAATAAATTACAAGATTTTCTATGTCTATGACAGCCATATTTGGCCATGTGCTCAGAGACCTGGAGAAAACTGGTCTTCAGAAAGAAAGAATATTGGGAAAAAAATGATGCAGAAAAGTATCATTGACAAAATACCACATGGCTCCGGAGACAGCAAGATAGCAATACTGAAAATACTTCCATCTTTTTTTCCAGTTACTCTTGAGACTGATAATGAAACCAACTGTATACTATCCAGTGTTCTCCTAGTTAATTTGTCTTTTTATTTAAAACAGCTTGAAGAATTTTTCTTTTTTGCATCCTGAAGTTTATGCAGGAAACAAACACATTTGAATAGCAAGGATTAGGATAAACTTCATAAAGTCCTTGAAATTACTTTTACAGTCTAAGAAGATTTAAAAAGGAGCTGGGAGACAAGAGAAAAGTAGGAGTAGAATCAATAAATTAACCAAGATCATGGGTAGTTTGAAAAATGCAACTCTTTCTGCAAGACTGGCTGCATCTTCAAGAGTAGAGTGGCCAGAGGTGAAGCTGAAAATAATGGCTATGGTGAACTCAAAACGGATTATAAATATCATGCTAATGAATTCAACAGATTTTTATTGGATGTGAGGAGTAATAGAAGATATTAAAAGTGATGATATGGCAATACCTTTTCTTTCTTGTGAACATAAAGACAACTTATGAGATTTTATAATTTGAATTGGTAGCTGTAATAAACAGCATAGACCTTATGCATGATATGATTATGAGTGTATATGCTTTTTCTTGGCATTTGCATTCTGGATACAGAATGATTGGTTTAGGATATAAATGCTATGAATTTTCCCTTGCAATATGTACTAACCAGTAATTTTTCATTTTGTATATGAAGGTGTGGTTAAGGGTCTTATTTATTATTTAAGTTACTAAGTAATGTAAGACTAATCACATCTCTAGTAAAATAACTTATTGTGCTAATATGCTAACCTTCTTAAGGAATGACTGCAATTTTTAACTGCTGTTATATTTTTATGCCTATAATTTTTTATTATAGTAGAAAGAGAGAAAAAAAAAGGCATACACTTTCAAGGACATACACACATACATGCACTCACTTCCCAGATAATAAATAACAAATAATGTGATTTCACTGAAGCACTTATTACCTAATATAGTAAAAGTTATTCGTCATGTACTAAAACAACATACTAAAAAAAAGTCCTGCATTTGCATATAGTTCAATACCTATGACTTATAACCTCCATTGTAAACAGACTAGACTAAAAGCACCATTTGTCAAATTCATCATATCTTGCATTACCTCTTTTTCCTCTTCTGGTTACTAACTTTATAAAAGGAACAGCAACAGTTTTTTTTTTAATAAGTCTCAACATTAACTTCAATATAAATGTCTCCATTAGGTAAAGAAGCAAAAAGCACCACAGAGTACTTGAATCAAATCAAGATCTAGTAATGTTGTCAATATTACTCATATTCATGGTATAGGCACTAATCTTTTTCAACTTTAAAATAATGTAAGCAAAAGAACAGTAAAAGTCAACAACTTGGAAATTCATATTCATCTTAACCTAATACTATATAGCTTTTGATTTTGAAATATTATACACAGACATAAATTTATGCCTTTGATAATAACACAAAGCTGTATTTGGTTCACTAAACCCTTTATAAGAGAAATACAGTCTATCATAATTTTCTTTACTTTGTTATTCTTTATGTCAATTTCTTTCTTAATTTCCTTATTATTTACTTTATCAACCTTTAAAATTAATTGTTGTTTCTTTAGCAAACTTTTCCTATAGTAATATATATTTTTCTTTTTTAACATAGATGTAAGCTGATTAATGATTATCTTAATCTTCATTTATAAGTGGTTAGGTTTATTTAAATAATGTGTATTTTAAACTTTATGCAAATAACTCTTTTCCACTTATACTTAAGCATTCAAACATTGTTTTCTTGCTATTTTGCCATATTAACAGGCACATATTTCTCATAGGGAAATTATACTCTCTATGCATTTATATAGCACAGTTTTTATGGGGACATGTTGCTATTTCAATAATCTTATTGTATATTTTAAATGATATTTGCTATATTATATGACACTAAACTCTATAAAAAGTATGCTAGCATTAAGATTTAAAATAGCAAACATTTACAACACTATGTGAACAGTTTTTTTATGATGCTGTATTACATGATTACTTTAATTTTTCTTTTTTTACAAAATCAATTATTCAAGAAGTTATCAGCTTTCATAGATCTCTGGCTGATTAGAGGGAATTAGAAACTATCTGCAAAAAAATTTAGATAATATTAATGTAAAAGCACTGCACATAAAAAACAGTAGTGATGAATCAAATTCACAATATGCCTCAAATTCTGAAGTATGCTTGATAAGCATCTATGCACATATTTTCTTCCCAGACCTCTCATGGGGCACACTAAACAACCAGCAAAGCAAATCTAATAAAATACTTACAACTTATTAAAATTCTCTTTGAAATTCACTGATTTTCCACAAAAGAATATATACTATAAAAAAGATAGTATGATATAGTCAGACATTATTTGTAAAATAATGATAAAATATACAGGTTCTAATTTTAGTACTGATGGCTAAGGAGCTCTGGATATTTTAATTTCAATGAAGAGGAAATGTGTTATTACTAGTGACATTTGAAACTCTAGTTATGTAAGGTTATTGCTTTACTTTATGCAACAATAATACTGTGGCTGACACTAAAAATATTATAATAATAAAAGAGGTTATTATAATATCACATTAATAAATGATAGCAATGTGTTGGACACAACACACAATAAAAATTATAGGCATGCTTTCTGCTGGAGAAATTTTTATTCTATGCAAAAGTAGCTAAGTTTTTATTTGCTTTATAGGATTAACTTGTTTGTTTGTTACAGTAACTCATTTTACATATGAAGAAACCAAAACTCAGATAAGTGATTTACCTTATACATCAGTGACCAAGGAAATAATGAGCCAGTCTAAGTTAATCATAATTAGACACAGAAAATGGTTCTGCAGACAGTCAAAAGAAAGGAGAAAAGACAAAACTGTACACGCCTAGTAAGAATTGTATTTGATACTCAGCTTTCTAATCAATTACACTGAAAGATTTTAAGTTTCTTTTTTTTTTCTTTTTTTTTTTGAGTTGGAGTCTCACTCCATCACCCAGGCTGGAGTGCAATGTCATGCTCACCGCCAACCCAGCATCGACCTGCTGGGCTCTGGCAATCCTTCTGACCTTCCAAGTAGCCAGAACTGCAGGTGCACAGTACCACATCCAGCTAATTTTTTATTTATTGTAGAGATCAGGTCTTGCCAAGTTGCCCAGGCTATTCTGAAACTCATGGGCTTAGGGTCACCTCAGCCTCCCAAAGTGCCAGGATTACAGACTTGAGCCACTGCACACGGCGATTTTAAGTTTCTTCATAGAAAATACTCGTGTGGTGGTGAGGGAAAACACTCACCAGACAAGAAGCTTAATAGACTATTGCATATATGATGGAGGATCTCGCCTAAAAACATAAATTAAAATATAAATACTTAGAGATATATATTCAAATTAGATAGGGTATAGAGTTCTAAGAACACATTTTTGAATCTTTAACAATTGTGTTGAATATTATAGATGTCTAACAGATCAGAAAAATTGGCATTCTATTTAACATATGTTAGGAAGTCACTGAGTTGTCCTGGAAAACGTTTCATGGTCTTAGGAGGGAATCTCTGTCATGTCCGCATGTGGCATTAGTAACAGTGGCACCATCTGACTACTACCCAAGGATATAAGCCAGAATCCAAGGTGGTAGAGCAGAGGGTCAGACAGGACCCAGGTCCTTCAGTCACTGAGTCAAGCAACTCTAATGGTGCCCTATCGGTGGATCTGTGCATTGAGCACTTTCTGTGCTGTAGATATGAAACAATAGTATTTGTAAATAACACTGGCATTAGCGACCAGCTCCGTAGAACAAGCTGCCTGCTCAGTTTCCCCAAGGCTAATGAGATCATTTCCTCAGCACTTGCTATTTGTGTCACAACCACGATCCCCAAGACAGTGTTGTCCCATTTGGGAAGCTCTTCTCTGAAATACTCATCATCAGAAATAATAAACTTCATTATTTTCCATTAGTTCGAATGATGTTTTCTGATATTTGTTGCCTTAATGCTTCTACTGACACAAAAGTCTCATAGGATTTGTATCAGTTAAGAACACTTTTGTCTGTAAGTAATTGAAAATATGTCAAGAGTTGCTTAAACAAACAGGGGTTTGTCTTTTTTCATATAAAAGAAAGTGAAGGGTAGGGCTGTCTAAACCCAACAGTTTCTGACAGCACCCTCAGAGTCCCAGGCCTCTTCTTGCTCCTTGCTCACCTACTTGGGTTTATTACTTCATAGTTCAAGAATGGTGGATTCTGCCAATTCAGACATTGCACCCGTGTTTATCAAAGAAAGAGATAATCATCCTGAGGCTTCATATTTTCATTTTGGAAGAAAAAATCATTCTCATCAGAGTTCCCACTATATCTCTTTTAGCTGAAGTCAGTCACGTGCTCACTCTTTAGAGTTATCAGTAGGATAAGGCATCATATGGCCTCAGCCTCATTATGCAGGACTAGACATATTTCCTGGAATCAAATACATCCTTTTGCTTCTGAACAAATTTGAGTTTTCTTATTAGGGTAAAAAGGGTTTTAAGCAGCAGATTTCCCCATGTGGAATAATGATCTGTGCTTGCTGTGTGTCTCAAATTGGACATCTTAAGTGTATGAAGCTCTTAGCACAGTGCTCATTACTTAATATTCATTCAACTACTGTTATTTATTGTGATTATTGTTATTACCATTATCATTATTAATAAGACAAAACCACTACATGCTTCTCAGTTCTATAAGCACCAGTTGAGGAAAATTGCTAGGTCAGGGAGGGGCATACCTCGTCGACAAGGGTATCTGCATGATCTATGTTTATATACCTAACCTGGAATTGTACCCCACATCCTTATAATAGATAATAATTAAATCAATAAAAATAAAAATGGGGATGATGCTCACTTCTTCCACTATATCACATTTTTTCACCTGGACATTGAAGTAATATACGTTGTCTTTTTTATTTTCACAGGAACTCATGTAAATATGTCTCTCCACTTTTTAAAGCTGCTTTCTATCTGGAGCTAAATATGGTACAAAATAGCATACTGCCCACTCTGTATCTCCAGTCTTATTTGACAAGTGCCACACAACAAAACCCCAGAAAAGCCTCTTTCTTTTTTCTTACTTCTTTGTTGTTCTTATTTCTTATTTCCACGTTGGTCTTCAACATACCATGACTTGCATCCAGACAGGGAAACTAAACCGTGGCTTGCTTGCACATATCTAAAAAACGCTATTATCAATTGTGTATTAGCAAAGGGGGCAAACACCTGCTTGATTACCCAGACCATTTCATATACCAGTCCACCATTATTGTCATGCATCATTTCTTATCAAGGTGTTTATGCTGTTAAAAGTGAATGTGGACTGGATTAAAAAAAAATGTGGAATAGGCCAGTCACGGTGGCTTATGCTTATAATCCCAGCAGTTTGAGAGGCTGAGGTGAGAGGATTACCTGAGCTCGTGGGTTCAAGACCAGCCTGGGCAACTTGGAGAGACCTCATCACTACAATAAGTAAAAAATTAGCCAGGCATGCTGGCACGTGCATGTAGTTGCAGCTACTTGGAAGGCTGAGGCAGAAGGATTGCCTGAACCTAGCAGGTCGAGACTGTGGTTGCCGCGAACTTTCCACTGCACTCCAGCCTAGGTGACAGAGTAAGACTCCAACTCAAAAAAAAAAAATGTGGTATATATACATAATGGAATATTATACCGCTATAAAGAAGGTCAAACTTCTAAGAGTACCTGATCCTTAACAAGGCAAAATGTGGTCAAATGGGAGGTCCAAACTTCATGTACGATGACCACTTATGTACCTAACCATGAATTGTACTCCACAACTTTAAAATTTAAAAAAAGTGAATATGTCCATATGGCACACTATTGTGCATTAATGCTGTAGTATGGTTTATATTGTTTGCAGCAGTCATTCTCTCCATCATAACAGAGACATTCAGTAAAAAAGAAGAGGCAGGACTGATGTGAATCTCTCATGACCACTTAATAAAATGTGAGTCAGTTTAGGCCACCCTGCTGGCTCTCTGCTGGAGAATCCTCCAAGGCTCAAATTCACAGGACTTAGACCTGCGTGTAGAAGAGACTATGACACTTGAGTTGTCTTGAAAAATGTATTGAAAAAAAGTCATCACAGATTTTCCTCTGAAATACTTTTTTCACTTCATGTTGGTTGATAACTCTCCGATTCG
Source organism: Carlito syrichta (assembly GCF_000164805.1). NCBI lineage: Eukaryota > Metazoa > Chordata > Mammalia > Primates > Tarsiidae > Carlito > Carlito syrichta. The sequence continues at coordinate 61,044 of NW_007252419.1, read as the reverse complement.
TTCCATTTTACTTTGAATAATGGTATTCAAAGATCCTTACAATGCTAAAATGAAACACATCTGAAGCTGCCTGCTATGGGATGAAACATGAAAAGGCATCTGAAACTTTTGAAATGGAAAATGGGGGGGAAAAAAACAGTGCAGATCAAAATACATTTCATGTTCAAAATTTTCCAAAGAAACGGACTTCCTAAAACCACTTTTCATAAGTTACTTTTTTGGTTTCAATTGGTAAGTACTGGGTAACAGAATCAAGCATTACAGTGTGTTTATTGCAGTTTCTTAAACAAAACAACAACAAAAAAGGATTACTCTTTTCTAAATAGTTTTAAAGACTAAAATTGCCAGCAGCATCATGTTATTATACCTTCAATGTAAGATGCATTTTATTATTTAGTGATTAAAAAGTAGTTATCATTGCTTTGGTTTTTTGAGGACCTATGGGCATAAAAGTGACTAGGAATGCAAATAATGAATTAAAGTGAGATGCTGACATTTGATATTATATTGTTGGGATGGTTAATTTTGTGCGTCAACTTGTTTGGGCCGTGGTGCTAAGATATGTAGCCAAACAATATTCTGGATTTTCTGTGAGGGTGTGTTTGGATGAGATTAAAGTTTAAATTGGTGGGTTTAGAATAAAGCAGAATGCTTCTCCTAATGTGGTTGGGCCTTATCCAATCAACCGAAGGCCTGGATAGAACAAAAGTCTGACCTCCCCTGAGCAAAAAGAATTCTGCCAGCAGGCTGTCTTCAGACTTCAATGGCAGCGTGTTTTTTTTTTTTTTTTTTTCCCTGGGTCTCCAGCCTGATGCCCTTTGGACTTGAACTGCAGATTTCAGATTTGCCAACCTCCATATGTGCATGTGCCAATTCCTTGAAATAAATACCTCTATAGACACAAACAAAGCCTACTTGTTCTGCTCCTCTGGAAAATCCTGACTAATACAATTACATACGTGACTTTGGTGTATATGAGCAAAATAATGGTAACGTTTAGAAGCTGACATTATTTCCCACATAAAATCAGAACTTAGTCAATCTCATTAGTATTCTATAAATTAAATGAATATAACATGTTATATTTTTGCTTATTGAATTGTGATGTTTTATAAATAGATAAACTAGGCATACATCTGGAGTGAATATAAGTTGATACAACTTTTCTGGTAGGACTCTTGGTAATAAGTATTAGCATAAAGTAATTAAAATATTTACCACTTTTACTAGGAATTTATATCTAACAATTAAGAAAACATTAAAAATTAAACAAAAATATGCATTACACATTTTTATTATAACAAAATTTATAAAGATAAGAGAAGGTAATTTAATTACTGACTGTACTCTATTATAGAGTTGGCACATCTATACAATTAATAACTGCCATTCACTTTGCTAAAGATAAACATTAATCGATTGAGTAATAAGATGCATCATGCAACAATATAATGTCTATTTCTAAGTAAAATTCACACACAGTAGCACATACATGAGAGAAGAACCCCTGAAAAATGGAGTTCATTCATAAAAAATTGTGTTTTTATTATTTTAAGTGTAAAAGTCAGTCAACTTCAAAGTACTCTCCATTTGATGCAATACATCTATTGAGACACTTTTTCCACTGCTCAAAACAGTTTTTGAATTCATCCATTTTGCTGTCTTTCTGCTGTTTTTGGTTTTACCTCTTCCACTCCTGCAAAATTTTTCCCTTTGAGGATACTTTTTCATCCAGGGAAACAAACAAACAAAAATCCCTTAGGGTAAGATAGGGTGCCCCTAGAGTGTGTGGCATAGAGGTTATGTCATTTTGGTAAAAAAACTACTGAACATTCAGCGCAGTGTGGGCAGGTGCAGGTGCACTTGTAAAACACCCATCATGAAATGGGCAAGCGGTTAAAAGGACCACTCCAAAAACTCACTGACACTGAATGCTGCCTCTCACAACAATGCTAGCTGGTACACTGATGCTGATGACTTCTTAGAACACATGCCTGGTGGGCGAAGCCTGTACTACAAGGGTCCCACCCTCCAAATGATAATTCTGGGGTCTTTTTGGTTCCCTTTGTAGTTGTGAAAATTTTAATAGTGTTGTTTTCAAAGCACTGTAATTTCTTCAATCTGGAATATAAGTTAAATGTCTTTTGAGGGAAAACACTATACATTCTGGAGAATGAAGCATTTGTTCAGAGTTTTAGTCATGCAGATATAAATTACCAGTCATTTGTGGGAAAAATTTGAATTAGTAGAAAAATCCTAATGCATCATCCTATTTAATAATATCATTTCTTTTCCTTTTCGAGAATAACATTTAATTCAACTCAAAACAAAAATATTCTTATGAAGTCTCTTGTATAAAGCAAACCCCAATCTAGGATGTGAGAATTCAAGAAAAATCCTATTCAATCTTTAAGGAGTTTACACTATTGTGGGATGTGACAGGTATTCAACAATTAAATATTCAATAAAAAACTGAATTATAACCTGGTCAACTGCATAAATGAAAAGTTTGGAGGACTATGAGAATATGTAAACTGGGGTCAGGGTGGAATGATTTCATGGAATTTATTATTTGCTGAACACTGAAATATAATGAAGCGTTAGGTAGGTGAGGAAGTAGAATGTCGTACAGAGGAAGTCCAGAAAAGAAATGGAGTCTTGTGAGTAGAATGAAAATAAAAAATGGAAGAAATCTCAAAGTTCATTCCAGGTTAAATTATATAGACCCAAACTAGTTTTTTAATGGGAAAATCATTCAAATTCTCCAAATCTTAATCTTCTGAAAACTAAAAGGTTAATTAGTTTATTTAGGTGAGTTTATCTTTCATTAATGGTCTTCACCTCATTTATTTTTTAATTGTGATAAGAACAATAAACATGAGATCTACCCTCTTAAAAATGTTTTGAGTGTACAGTACAATCTTGTTAACTCTAGGCACAATGTTAGACAGCAGACCTCTAAAACTGTCTTGTAGGACTGAAACTTTATATCAGTTGAATAGTAAGTGGGTATTGGGGAAATCCAGTGCCTTGTGACCACTATTCTGTTCTCAGTTTCTCAAACGTTCATTGATGGATGAATAAATAAAGAAAACATGGTCTTTATATGCAATAGAGTATTATTTAATTTTAAAAAAGAAGGACATCCTGCTGGATGTGATAACACCTATGAACCTGGAGGACATCATGCTAAGTAAAATAAGACAGACACGGACAAATATTTTATAATTCCATTTATATAAAGTACTTCATCTTATTTTTTTAAATTAACAAAAAATACAAGGAACCTTTCTGGTGTTCAGTTCTTTGAACACTAAATTAAGCTTAGGTTCATGCTACCACCCCCAAGATGAGTGTACAGAACCATTTGTCACCTCAAAACACTCCTTTTTCCTTTGACATTGCCATATCCTACCCCCACTCCTAACCCTTTGGCAGCCACCGACTTGTTATTAGTTACCATAGTTCTGTTTTGTGATACTGTCATCTAAATGGAATAATAAAATATGAAACCTTTTAAAACTGGATTCTTTCACCTGTCATAGTCTGTGTGAGACTCATCGACATTGTATATGTATCCGTAAACCACTGTCATTCGTTGCTAAGTTGTATTCTGCTATCTGGATGCAATACGGCTTGCTTATGCACTCACTTTTTGAAGCAGAGTTGGGTTGGTTTTAAGATTTGGTGATTATGTAGCTGCTGTAAACAATTGTGTACACATTTTGTGTCAACATTAGTTTTCATTTGGCTATTTGTCTGGAAGCTAGATTGCTGGCTTACATGGTAGTACAGTATATGTTTTTCATGAGAACTTGCAAAATGGGTTTCCAGAGTGGCTGCAACATTCTGCATACTAATGTTAGAATTTGCCTTTATTTTAGACATTTAGTAGGTTTGGAGTGGTAACTCATGGTTATTTTAATTCATATGTTCTTATTTGCCAACCATATCCCTTTTGTTGAATGATGTTTATCTTTTGCCCATATCTTAATATTGCTGTTTTCTTACTACTAATTTGTGAGTATATATCCTTGTACAAGTCTTTGTAGAATATGGGATTTGAAAATATTTTCTTTTAATCTGTAGTTCACGTTCTCAGTTTCTTCCTGATATCTTTTATGGATCAATGTCCTATATAAACTTTTTCCCTTTTTGAATCACACATGTGTTGTCATATCTAAAAAAAAAAACCACTCTGGCTAAATCAAGGCCACAGTGTTTTTCTCATTTTTTTTTAAGTTATACATTTTACTTTTAGATGAATAGTTCATTTTGAGGTAATTTTTATAAGTTATGACACTTAAGTTGAAGTTATTATTATTCTTGTAGACAGAAGTTCATTTTCTTCTAAACCATAAGTTGAAAAGTCTATTCTCCACTGAAGTGTCTTTGTAAGTTTGTAAAAAAGCTACATGTCATATTTGTATGAGTATATTTTTAGACTCTATCCTGTTCTGTTGAATAGTGTCCATTCTACTCTTCTATTCTATTCTATTCTGTTCTATTCTATCCTTTCACCAATACCACAATGTCTTGATTACAATGTCTTCATACCAAGTCTTAATATTAGGTTATATGAGCCTTCAAATTAATTCTTTTGAAAACTGTTTTGGCTATTGTAATTTATCTGCCTTCTTATACAAGTTAGAAACAGCTTGTCTGCAGCTTCAAAAAAAAAAAAAATCCTGCTTAAATAGTTTGGAATTGAATTAAATCTATCATCTTGAAAAGTTTTTATGTAGTTTCTATGTTGAATATTTCCGTTCATGAACACTGTATCTCCAATTACATGAACCTTTGATTACTTTTATCAGTGTTTTGCAGTTTTTTTTCAGACTACAGATCCTGTATATGTTTCACTAGATATGTGTCAAATTATTCTGATTTTTGGAGTGACTATAAATAATATTGCTTTAAAAATTATAATGGCTTATTCATAACATATCAATGTGTAATTAAGTTTTGTATGCTGACTTTATATTCTGCAACCTTGCTAAACTCACTTATTAGTTCTAGGAGTCTTTTTGTACACTGCTTGGCTTTTTTTGTTTTTTTGTTTTTACATGAACAATCATGTCTTTTGTGAATAGGAAATGTTTTCATTCTTCCTTTATAATTAATACATCTTTTATTTCTTTTCATGCCTTCTTGCACTAGCTAGAAATTCTGTACTAAGCTGAATAGAAGTGATGAGGGTGAATAGCTTTGTCCTATTCCGAAACAGGGGGAAGCAATGCAGTCATTCACCATTATAATAAATTAACTGCAGGGTTTTTGGTACATGCCCTTTATTAGAGGAATTTCTTTTTTATACCTGTCTACTGAAAGATTTTATCATTAATGAATGCTTAAAATTTTCAAATGTCATTTTTTAAGGATCAATTAATATGATCATGTGGATTTTACCATTAATAAGGTGCATTAAATTGATTAATCTCTGAGTATTAAACAAAATCTGCATTTCTGAGGTAAACCTTAATTGTGGCATATTATTTTCTTTAAACTGATGGATTTGATTTGCCATTATTTTATTGAGCTTATTCTGTGTTTATGAAAAGATATTATGAAAGATATCAGTCTTTGTTTGTTTTAGAATTAGAATATGATGGTTAATTTTGTGTGTCAAACTGACTGGGCTAACATATGCCCAAATAGCTGGTAAAACAGTATTTTGGGGTGTATTTGTGAAAGTGTTTCTGGAAGATATTAACATTTGAAAATTGACCCTCACCAATGTGGGTGTAATCCAATTCGTGGAAGTCTGAGTAAAACACAAAGGTGAAGAAAGGGCAAATTCTGTCTTCATGAGCTGGGATATCCATCTTCACTTACACTTAGCCATCAAAGCTCGTAATTCCCAGACTTTCAAACTGGACTGTTTTACACTATAGGCTTTCCTGGTTCTTCTGCATGCAGAGAGCATATAATGGAGTATCTTAGCTTCCATTCACAAGAGCCAATTTCAATAATAATTATCCTATTATATATCTCTATGTATCCTATTAATTCTCTTTTTCTGAGCTATACTAACTCATACACAGAATAATGCTAACCTCATAAAGTGAGTTGAAAAGTATCCCGCGTTCCATTGCTTGATGAGGCTGTGTGAAATTGGCAATATTCTTTAGTCATTAGAATTTGCCAATGAAATAATGTAGGCTGAAGATTTATTTAGTTGAAATATTTTATACTATTAATTCAATTTTATTAATAGTTCTGAGACTGTTTGAGTTATATATTTTATTTTAGACAAGTTTTGGTAATTTGTAGATTTTAATGAGTTGTCCTATTTTATGACCATCTAATTGTTCAAATTTGGGGTTCTAGAGTTATTTAGAATATTTTGTATTCAACTTTGAATGTTTGTAAGATTTAACGTTTGGATGTTTGTGATATTGTCTCTTGCATTTCTGATACTTGTAAGTTTTACTTTCTGCTTTTTAAAAATGGGCTTTGCTAAAGGTGTATCAATGTTTTAAAATACATTTTCAAAGAACCAACTTTGGTATTTATTTATTTTATCATGTATTTGCTTTCAATGTTATTGATTTCAGCTTCTATTTTTATTACTTCCTTCCATATGCTCAGCTTGTTTAATTTGCTCTTCAAATTCTATTGTCTTAAGAAGAAAGTTTACTATACTGATTTGAGACTTTTCCTATTGTCTCATACAAGCATTATGTTCTGTATATTTCCCTATATGCTCTACTTTAGTTGCATCAACATTTTTGATGTGCTGTTTTTAATTTAATCAAATTGAAACTATCATGCGATTCCCCTTGTGATTACTGCATAATTTTCCTTTGACTCATGGGTAGTTTAAAAGTCTGTTGTTCAGTTTATACATATTTGGAGATTAGTGTGGTCTCTTGATGTTATAAATTTCCAATTTATTCTTATTTTTTGTTACCTGCTGCTTTGATCCTAGTTCAAACTTGGCATTCTTTCATAAACCTTGGCATATGGGCTGGCAAAGTATTCCTAGATGTGTTCTATCTTGCTTCCACAGCAGAAATAAACATTTCCTTTTCTTCTGGTGGGAGAAATAAGACACAGTAATTTGTAATTTACATTGGAGTTAGTGTATTTCACAGACTGTAGGTATGAGCTGCTGTGGAAAAGTATTGTTCTGGGCTGACACATCTCTATAATTGATGCTAGTCCTGAATAAACTGAATGCTAGAGTTGTATGTCTGTTGATCACTATCACCATGATTGGAAAGCAAGTCTTTTCCTCAAGAAGGATCTAGATGGTACATTTATTTTCTACAGTAATGGTGGTGGTTTTAATTTGTTCCTAAGGTATTATTTATGATTCATATTTATTATGATTTTATTTCTTCTCTGTATTTTTGGATTAATTGATCTTTTGAGTTTTTAGTTTTCTTAACTATCCACAATTTTTGATCCACAACTTAAGATTAGTGAAAGCTATACTTTTTATTCTTTTAATAGTTACTTTTGAAATATTGTATTGTTATACATATTTAACATAGTATAATTTTAAAGAATATTTCACTGCCACTCCAGAAAAACATGAACACTGGCAATACTAAGTTCTATTGTATTTTGCCAGTAGATGTACTTTCTTTCTGACATTTTATATATACATAAAAATATACTATATATATACAATATATATATTTTATATCTTTATATATCTTTATATATATTATTTATATAATATATATCTTTTTTTGCAAAATCACAAAACAGAGCAACACTATTATCTGTTATTACTATACTAAAATATTTATTTGTGTTTACTATATGATATATAATGTTTTTTCACCATTTTTTTAATCTCAAGCATTTAATCTGCAGATATTTTCCTTCATGGTAAAGTATATCTCTTTACATTCTTTTTGTAAAAATAGAATAGTGATAAACTCTCCTAGTTTTGTTTATTCCGAATGACATTATTTTATTTTTCCGTTCTAAAGATAATTTCTCCAGATGAGCAATTCTAAGTTAATAGTTGCTTATCTTCAAAACTTGGAAGATGTTATTACTCTGTCTTTTGACTTTTATTGTTGGTACTCAGTGTGCTGTAAACCACTTTTTAGATAATATTTTTCTCTGTTTTTTTAAAAAGTCTTCTTTATATCTTGGCATTCCACAATTTTAGTACAACATGTCTATGCATGACTTTGTTTTTATTTTTATTTTTTAAGTTTATCCTACTTGGAATCCATTATTTTTACTGATCTATAAATTTTTTTAATCAGTTCTAAAAATTTTCAGTCATTATATCTTCAAACATTGCCTCTCCTCCATTCCGTATTATTAGTTAGAACTCTGTTTAACTTTGTGTTAAGCCTCCTAATTTCACCCACTGTATCTGTACTTCACTTTAATATTTTACTTATCCTAAAATATTCTGGAAAGTTTCTTTAGATTTATTTGTCAGTTTTCTAATTTACTGTCTAATATATTATTGTACCACTGAATTTTTTAAGTTGTAATCATTATTATTTTCATTTTAATGTATTGCTAGATTTTGTTTTCAAGTTAATCTGCTACTTTTTAAAAAATCTATTTTCCTTTTCGGTATTTTAATATTTTCATTTAAAATTTTTAAAACTTATTTTATTTTTTAAATTGTACTTTATTGATACTTAATATTTTACATATGTATGGCATAGATGGGAATATTTTTTACATGCTTAGAATGTGTAGTGGTCAAGTCAGGGTTTGAGGGATATCCATCGCCATGTGTATTCATGATTTCGATGTGTTGGTAAAATGTCGAGTCCTCTCTTCTAGCCATTTGGAAATATACAATATGTTCTTGCTAACTATAGTCGCTCCAGACTGCTCTGAAACATGAAAACTTATTTCTTCTTTTTAAATCTAACTGTAAGTTTGTATTCATTCATCAGACTCTCTTCATTTTTTCCACCCGCCTTCACACCCCTCCCTGTCTCTGGTATCTATCATTCTAATCTCTGCCATCATAAAATTAAGTTTCTTAGCTCTCACATATAGTATTTGTCTTTCTGTCCCTAAGTTATTTCATTTAAGGTAATGTCTTCCAGGTCCGTCCATGTTACTACAAATGACATGATTTTATTTTATATGGTCAAACTGTATTCCATTGTGCAAATACACCATGCTTTCTTCATTCATTTGTCTGTTGAGGGACACTTAGTTTGATTTCAAATCTTTGTTATTATGAATAGTGTGGTGATAAACATGCAAATACAGGCATCATTTTAATATACTGATTCATTTTCCTTTAATTAGATACACAGTAGTTAGACTGTTGGATCACAGGTAGTTCATTTTTAATTTTTTTTCAGAAATCTTCATTGTTTTCCATAGTGGCTGTACCTAATTTACATTTTCACCAACAGTTTTTAAAAGTTCCTTTTTGTCCACATCTTTGCTGGCATCCAATTTTTTTTCTTTAATAATAGTCATTCTAACTGGGGTAAGATTTTATTTAATTATATTTTTATTTGCATTTTCCCTTTGATTAGTGATATTAAGCATTTTCTCATATGCCTGTTGGTCAATTGTATGTCATCTTTTTTTTTTTTTTTTTTGAGTTGGATTCTCACTGAACTCACCAGACTGGAGTTCAGTGGCCGCTGTGGCCACCGCAGCCTCGACCTGCTGAGCTCCGGCGATCCATCCGCCTCAGCCTTCCAAGTAGCCGGAATTACAGGCATGCGCTACCATGACCGGCTAATTTTTTGGTTTATTGTAGAGATGAGGTCTCGCTGCCCAGGCGGGTCTCGAACCTGCAGGCTCAGGCAATCCACTCACCTCAGCCTCCCAAAGGCGCGGGATGACAGGCTGAGCCACCGAGCCTGCCTTGTATGTCATCTTTTAAGACTTGTCTGTTCATATTATTTTCTCTCTCTTTAATTGAATTATTATTATTGTTATTATTATTTATTGTTGAGTTGAATGCCTTGTATATTCTGGATATTAGTTCTCTGTTGCATGACTAGTTTGCAACTGGTTTCTCCATTCAACTGGTTGTCTCTTCACTCTGTTGGTTGTTTCCTTTGGTATGTAGACACTTTTTAGCTTATCTATTTTTGCTATCATTGTTTGTACTTTTGAGGTTCTAGCCATACAATCTTTGCCCAGACCAACGTCCTGAAGTATTTTTTATGTTTTTTTCCCTAGTAGTTTTATAGCGTCAGGTCTCATACTTAAGTCTTTAATTCTTTTTGAGTTGATTTTTGTATTTGGTGAGAGATAGGGATTCAGTTTCATTCTTCTGTGTATGGATGTTCAATTCTCTCAGCACCATTTATTGAAGGGGGTGTTCTTTCCTGAGTTCATGTTCTTTGTGCCCAAATCAAGAAGGTGATCTTATTTAAAATAGCTACAAAAATTACCTAGGAATAGCTCTAACTGAGAAAGTGAAAAATCTCTACAAGAAAAAGTACAATACACCGATGAAAGAAATTGAAGAGGACAAAAATGAACGGTATGGCATCTCAAACGTATAAACTGGAAGGATTCATGTTGTTAAAACAACCATACTGCTTGAATCAATATACAGATTCAATGCAATTCCTTTCAAAATACCTATGCCAGTTTTCACAGAAATGAAAGAAAAATCCAAAACTGTAGATGAAAGTTAAAAGGGCCAAAATAGCCAAATAAATTTTGAGAAAAAAAATTAAAGACGTTATGCTACCTAACTTCAAATTATAATTACAAGGCTATAGTAACCAAGAAAGTATGTATAGTAACCAAGAAAGTATGTAGACCCATAGTCCAATGGACCACAATAGAATGCACTGAAATAAATCCAATACTTGTATTTACAGCCAACTGATTTTCTATATATTAATTTTAAATATTGAATATATAGATTTATACACACACAATAAATCCTATTACAATAATCCTTGGTTTGTGAGATAGTTACAAAATATTATTTGTTTATTTCTGTTAACTTTATACATTATGAATGTTTTTGTTTCATGTTTCATAGTGAAAAATTAGAAATATATTTTATTTTCTCTTAATTTATGGGAGTCCTGGAGTAAGAAATAGAGGATGCTTCTATCCAGCAAAGATTTATAATGTCTCTTACTCCAAGCTAGAGTTTTAGACTAGTGTTTTCCACTGCCTCTTCAAAATTTACCTCGTATATTTGATCTGCACTGCCAATTAAACATGCCCTAAATGCATTTCTTTACAAGCCTACTTTTTATCCTCTATACTCCAAATAAACAAAAGACACTACTTCTCTTTTTTCTTTCAAATTATTTGTTTAAATACAAAAAACCTAACAGTCATTCTCGATTTTTCTCTCTTGAAAAATACATCCAAATCTACTACATTTTGCAGTTACCTTATAAATATGTATTTAAAATGTCCACTGTATCATCTCTATTACCACCGCTGAGTATCAAGATATCTACATGTATCGCATAATTTATTAAGATAATCTATGCCTTTCTTTTATTTCTTGTTACATCACAGCCATATTACATATTGAGATGCTTTAAAAGTGTATAATTAATTAAATTACTTCTTTCTTCAAAACTCTTCAGAGGAGTTCCAGCTCCTATTACATTTAATTTCAATATTTAGCATAGCAGAGGCCCTGGATGATCATATTTTTAAGATATCCAAGTTCATTTCATGCTAATATTACTATTCATTTTTTGAACTTCATTAAAGTATCACTTCCTCAGAGAGGTTTTTTCCTACATTGTCCAAAGCATTCTGCTTTCCCTTAATTTAGATTAGCATTTCTTAAACTCCACACTATCCTTAACTTGAATTGGACAATTCTTTTATGTAGGGGGACTTTCCTGTGTATTCTAAGATGTTTAGTAGTATCTCTGGCATCTAGCCACTAGATGTCAGCAGCATTCCCCCACCTCTCATCCTGTGTGACAACCAAACTCTCCAGAGGGTACCAACATCTTTGGGGAGTCAAATCGCCCTTGCTTTAGAGTCGCTGGTCTACATTTTAGTAACATGTAGATTTTTTTCATCAACATTGCAGATGTTTTTGTTTATACCGGGAGTGCCAAAAAAAATGTATATACATTTTAAGAGCTGCTCGCTTTTATCAGAGTGTCTGGACACTGATGGTGAACACTTTGGGCACCTCTTGTAATTGCAGAAATCAAATGTGACTTGTATTCATCTTACTGAAATTACAATTTTAATACAGGTTTTCCTTTCTTAAAATAAGGTATACATTTTTTTCTGGCACCCTCTGTGTATGTATTTGGTAATTTACTAGACTGTGCTGGTATGTGTTTCATAAAGGTATGACCTGTATTGTGTTCATCCTTCATGATATACTGAGCACAATGATTCGTAGATGTAGCACCAAATATTCTTTTTGATAAAGGAGACTACCATTATTCCTTGAGAATTAAACTGAAAGTTAAGTCAAAATGTTGCAAAGCAGATATGTGCAAAGTTAATTGAAAGAGAAAGACTGTACTCATAGCAAGCAAAAAAATTGATAGTATTATTATTAATTAAATTAATATATTTATTTAAAAAACTGTTCCTATATGATTAAGAGGTGTATAGCTAAGAAAAAAGTGAAGCAATTTTTTTCCCAGAACTGAAGATGCTCCTGTCTAAGGACTTAGTTTTAAAAAAATTTTTTTTCTATGCATTGACAGCAAAAATTATATTTCAAATGGATATAAATTTATTTCACCCATAGCTTCTAAACTTAAAATAGGATTAAACAACGATCTACTTCACTTTATATTATTATTCACTAATATTAGTGTTAAACATCTTCAATGTACCCAAATTTATATTGTGTATATATATATTTGCTTTTATATGGATAACTAGTGATAAATATTTAAAACTCATTTAATTAAATAGTTTTTAATCATAGGCTTAGATGAGTAAACAATAACAAACAAGAATATGGCATATAGAAGGGCATCATTTCAACATAAAAATATAGTGTGAATAAAATAGCAACATTTTATATCTCTTCTTAATTGATATTTCGATTTTGCTTAATTCTATTTCTCTTCCTTTTCGTACTCAAATTAGTTACCTGTTGTATTAATGACGATTGTAGAAAGTTTTGAAATACCAAGAGTCACGGTCAACACAGGAAAAAATGTTGTTCTTGCCATGTATACGGAGACTATAATTCAACTTTTCAGTTCTAGATGCAATATTGATGTCTAATGTATTTTAATGGGATTGTTGTTTATTGTGTGCAAAGAGTGGACTTGTGTATAATTTTCTGCATTTATTGCCATTAATAGAAACATATATTCAATGTTTCAGATTGTCAAATGTATGTATTGGCCATGAGGTTTTCTGACTACATGTTGAGTAAAAATTTAAACTAAGTCTTTCCCATATTTTTTTTCTTTTCCTTTTTTTAATGGCTACCCGAGTTATAAAAAAAACAACAACAACAAATATCGTAGAGAGAATGTTTATAATTCACACTTGAATTTTGATTATTTTAATTAACTCCAACCCTAATAACTAAGTAGCAGAGTATGTTGTAAATTTGCTTGAGATTTAATGTGAAACTTTTTCGTTGCAACAAGTTTGTGATACCATATTAATCTTCCAGTACATTTCCAGTAAGTATAACCGTTGTTAAATAGGTCTAGTTATTTCAAAATATTGTTTCTAGTACTAAACATAAAATGGTATACACAGTGTGGATATAAACTTTGATGAATGATCTCCATTAATCTATAAGAAGAGTATTATCTAGAAAACTGCATTATGGTTCTGAGAATGTCCAAGTATGCACGTGATTTATGACTTCAAATATATATCCTAGACCACACCTCTTTCTCTTTTTCTGTCATTTTACTTTATTTTTATATTAATAATTTACCTTGAAATGTGGCAAGAAAAGTGTTGGCAGTGGCTCTGTAAAATACCCACTACTTCTTCAGAGATGCCTATGGCCCTTGACCTGTTTTGACTCTTATCAGACCTCCTGGAAACATGCTACCGGAATTTGCTAGCTGGAATATAACTGCAAAGATTTTATGTTTTTCTCTGTACTTCCTTCTCATTTAATAATACTTTTAGAAAGATTTTCCTGTTCAGTCTAGAGCACTTATTATAAATAAATTTAAAATGTATGGATTTATGGGGTACAACTATCAGGAGAAAGGACATATGATGTAGAATTTGTAGGTATATAGCTATCAAATTATAAAAAGCAGAAAGACTTCAAAACTAAGTGACTTTTTGTATCAATTTCTACTTTATGTGGTTTATCTCCTCACTCTGAAAAAGGGAATTTAGAAAGCTACATTTGACAGACTCTGGGTATATTGCCTCACAATTCTTTACCTTTATTAGTAATTGTTGCTAGATAAGAACTGTAGTTTCCTATGAATCTACCTGACAATGAAGACCTTTGTGGTAGTGCAAAATAAACATTTTTCAAAGTTGATCTAAAAACATCACCTAAGAAAGAGATAAAGAGAAACAGTAGACACACGTACACAGTTATATGTAGATTCCCATAGAGTTTGATCTCTATATGCATACAGCTTTCAAATTTTTAATCTTTTGTAATTTTTGTGACATGAATAGCCAATAATATAGTCTCTTATTTTTTTAATCAAGAATAATCTTTTTGGCAATTAAGAAAGGGAATGTTAACATATGGTTTTAGTTTATAAACTCATGCTTTGATTGTTTCTATGTTTGAGTCTATTGTTAAACACACTATTGCATAGTAACAAGTTGTAACTTATACTAAGCCCTAATATTAGACTCTCAATTCCTTATTATTTACTAATAAATGGTTAGTTAGCATTGCAGATGCAACAATAATCACAGATCAGTAGGAAATATGAAAATACTGTTTTGCAAAGAAGAAGAATAATGACATTTCCTAGCTATGGTAGCGCTTTTCTGTCAGTTATTGAATTTTATTTTACTTTTTAATATTTCTGAATTGTACATTGCTATATGAACAAACAAAACAATCTTTGGGAATAATAAACATAAATGAAAAACAGTTTTCAAAGTAGCTGGGAAAAAAGTATAAGTGGTTCTGTTTAAGTAGGTAAATATTTCCTTGTATTAAAGAATATATAATAAATTTTAAAAATATTTTCTTATATGTTATCTTTTTTTAGTTGTTTTCTTTGGTAAATAAAAATAATAAAGCAGGTTTCAGCCAAAGTATATGTAATTTACTACAAAATACTAAAATAAAATTGTTTTATAAATGAAAAGGAAAATATGTGTTTTCAGTTAGATACGAAGAATAGTAATATGTCATAAATTTATAATGACTATTATTAGGTTAACAGTGTGGTACTGTTAAATGTATATATTTTTAAAAATAGCAGGATTTATTGAGAGAACAGAAAAGCCCCCACAATGGGAGGGGACCCGAGGGATTGCCCTATACATATTAACAAACTTAGTCTCCTTAGGTTAAGAAAAAAGTAACTGACCCAATAAGAGTTAGGTCTTAACATTATGACTGGATCTTGGGCAGGAATAAACCTATGACAGCAATGTTTTGTTGTAACAGTCTCAGGAGCAATGGAGCTGTCAAAAACTATTTGGTTTTTTGAAGGACAGGAGAGTGATGGTCGTGCTAGAGTGGAAGATAAATTATATTTGGTTATAGAAAAGGTATATATGGTACCCAAAGGGGGTACACCATACATCAGATTTTATTGTTTGAATGATGTTTGGTAGGAATCAGTTTTATCCCCTTTTTTTTTGAGTCGGAGTCTCACTCTGTCGCCCAGACTGGAGTGCAGTGGCCGCTCCCGGCCACCGCAGCCTCGACCTGCTGGGCTCCGGCGATCCTTCCGCCTCAGCCTTCCAAGTAGCCGGAATTACAGGCATGCGCTACCACGCCCAGCTGATTTTTTTTTTTATTTATTGTAGAGACCCTGCCCAGGCGGGTCTCGAACCCACGGGCTCAGGCAATCCAGTCACCTCAGCCTCCCAAAGGCGCGGGATTACAGGCTGAGCCACTGAACCCGGCTTATCCCCTTTTTATTTTAACCACCAAGGAAAATGTATGCTCAGGATAGCTAAGTAATAGCAGAAGATAGTTCATTAATGCAAAAATCTATCACTCTTGACATCTAGTCTAAAAAAAACCCCACGATCTTCTATGAGTATACTCTTTTGTGGCCAGGAGTAGAACAATAAGAAATGAATAATATTGCAATAAAAAATATATTTTACCCATGCTATCTCAATAAAAACACATTTTTTTCTATTTGTTTGAAATATATGGGTAAACTTGAAAAGAGTCAAGTAAATTAGTTTCTGAGATCTCAAGTTGATTCAGAAACCATCATACTATAATATGAATAAACTTACGAATAGGTTTTGGTATATTAATTGCAATTATTTCAGTAGATTTAGGATTGTAAGGTAATGATAGATCATGTGCAGTTGATTCTCTGGGGTCAAGAGTTATCATATATCATATAATTATTAGTATCTAGTTTTGGGTTCAAATTAAATGCTTCTAATAGCCTTTTGAAAGAGTACTGTTTCTCTGCAAAGTTATAAAAGAATAGTTTTACCTAGGACACTGTAGTCTAGAAACCTCTCAGATGTCCAGAACTTAAGAAATACTAATTTGGCAAAATCCACTCTAAAATACAAAACTAGTGGTCCAGTGTGGTGGCTCACACCTACAATCCCAAAAATTCGGGAGTCAGAGATGAGAGGATTGCCTAAGTTCTGGGGTTTGGGACCAGCCTGGGCAAGACCTTGTCTATACAGTTAATCAAAAAATTACTCAGGCATGGTGGCACATGCCTGTACTTCCAGTTATTTGGAAGGCTGAGGCGAAAGGACAGCCTGAGCCCAGCAGTTTGAGGCTGTGGTGGCCATGAGCGTTAGTGTGCCATTGCACTCCAGCCTGGGCAACAGAGTAAGACTCCAACTCAATAAAGTAAACAACAAACAAACAAAACACAAAACTACTAAACCAAGATTATTGATTCTTAACTTCTAAAATCTTCTTAGTAATATGCTTTATATTTCACCACCCAGTAGTTTAATGCTTTTATGCATGTACTCCAAGATAGGTTTAGATAGTTCTTTTTATTTATTTATTTATTTTTGAGTTGGCATCTCACTCTGTTGCCCAGGCTGGAGTGCAGTGGCATACTCATGGCCACCCCGGCGTAGACCTGTTGGGCTCCTGGCATTCCTTCTGCCTTAGTCTTCCAAGTAGCTGGAACTATAGACACGCGCTACGACGCCCAGCTAATTTTTTTAGTTATTATAGAGATGCGGTCTCGCTGTGTTGCCCAGGCTGGTCTCAAACCTGTAGGCTCAGGAAATCCTCTCGCCTTGACCTCCCAAAGTGCTGAGATTACAGGTTTGAGCCACCCTGCCTGATCAATGGCACGTTTTAATTTGTTGTCTTCTTTTCATTTACATGTGTTATTCATTTTTCATGTTATTCTTTTTTGGTTCAGGATATTTGGTTCTTGTTACTTTTATTAATGTACAGAGTTAAGCCTGTTAGAATTGTATGAAGATTCTTTTTACCTGCATTAACAGATGTCAAAAGGAGAGAAAGGACTCACTACATTTTGAAAAAAGTCTTATCTGGGACTAAAAAAGAGAAATTTAAAGTTATACACATTCATCAGATTCTGATTTTAGGGATAGGAAGGAATAAAATGAGATTCATGTACACTCAGAGGAAAAAGACAAAAACACAAAAATGCTTGTGTTTTCATTCATTACCAAAGATACCATATAAAATTTATACACACATGCATACATACATAAATATTAAAATTTTACTTACCTAGGTCTTCCAGAAATAAAATAAAGAGAATGGGAAGGTGCATCAATGGCTGTGGGAATTATTAGTGCATGTGAAATATCATCACTATTTTTGTAATCTACTATTTTGTTTGTTTGTGTTTAAATTTTAAAGTATTACATATGTAGTTTTTCATAATCTATTTCTAATAGATCCCATTTTTATTGTCTTTGGTATGTTCTAGGATCAATTTTGTTCTGTAATCAATCTATATTGTTTGTTTTTTCTGTTGATTCTCACACACTGGAGCTTTGTTTCTTAAGTGATTCATGATAACAAATTAGAAATTTACATTTAATTTCTTTTAATTTTTGAAAATTCTATAGGAATAAATACAAGATGTTTCTATCCAGCAAGGATTTGCGATTGCTGATACTCCAAGGTAGGGGATGGTACCAACTTAGGTTCATTTATATTTCATGATGTCAATCATTTTTTTTAGATTAAAAAATATAGTTTATTTACAAATAAATTAGAAAGAGAGAACGAGAGAGAGAGAAAGAGAAAAGATTCACCTCCCCAAGTTGGGGGAGGAGGTCAAAACCAGGAAGCATGGTGAGACATAGCTCAAAGAGCACATGACCACACCAGAGTTTACCAAGGCAATGGCCTGATAATCTTTAGTCTTTGTTTTGCCCAAGGCTATATTATCTTCCATGCCCTCAACTTTAATATAAACAAAAAAGTTCTGGATTACCCATGCACCTAATGGAATACAGACGAATATATCCATGACAAAGGATACATGGGATTGGAAACAAAAATTCATGGACCTTAAGAAAAATAGGTGTAAAAACTGGAGTAATCACACTCTCCATCATTCCTGCCCTTGTGCTTCCTATTCTTTCAACTGCAGGCTCTACAATGTTAAGATTTGTGGTTCCTCAGTAAGGCATGTCCTTGTCAGGAGACTTGATAAGTGATCTACTCAACTACAGCTGAGGCAGCTTGGACTATCAGGGAATGAGGAATACAATATTCACCTGGTCCTTTCAGATTTCTTGGACTATCAGGGAATGAGGAATACTTATTCACCTGGTCCTTTCAGATTTCTCCCCCACCAGTTATAACTGTGAACTGACATGGGCAGAAACCCAGGGTTTGGATCTTTCCACCTGGCAAGCCATCAAGACCTAATTAATAGCTGAGGGTAAAGGAAAGTTGAAAATATTTAATGGGAAAGGAAGAGGATAAATACAGTTCACAATACTGACAAAAACTGATTGAAAAATATAGTTTATTTAGAATGTAAATTGGAGAGAGACAGAAAGAGAAGATTCACTTCTCCAAAGTAGGGAGGAAGCGAAAGCTAGGAAATATGGTGGCCATAGCTGAAAAAGCAACATGGACACACCAGAGTTTAACAAAGAAATGGTCTGAATTTTTTTCCAATAACTTCTCTCTTCTTTATTTTAACTATGAGGAGAAACCTACAGGAATTGTGAAGGATGTGTTCTTTGAAAATGTGTGTGGCAACAAGTCTGCAGGGAGCAAGGAGTAAGTGAGGGCAGCCGTGGAGATCCAGCTCTTAGATCTCTCTTGAAAAGAGAGCAGAGTTGTGAGCAGTGAGCCAGTTACTAGTTCTCTGCTGACACATCTTTGGGAATCATCACAGACTTTATGGCAAGGCCATGACAGAGCATGGCAGAGACACTGAAGCTGGGCTGCTTCTGCTCAGTGGGAAACTCTCTTACAAGA
Source organism: Carlito syrichta (assembly GCF_000164805.1). Classification (NCBI taxonomy): domain Eukaryota; kingdom Metazoa; phylum Chordata; class Mammalia; order Primates; family Tarsiidae; genus Carlito; species Carlito syrichta. Next base: position 41,567 of record NW_007252419.1, on the reverse strand, counting down.
AGTCTTTACTCTGGGTCTTCTTGTTAGCTTGCCTCAGCTGAAGCTTTGTCTAAGATACTTGATCCTGAGATCTTCCAGTTCTGATCTTGCCTTCTTTCCCTTTCTCCTCTCACAAGGTTCACATGAGTAGTGTGGCATAAAGACTTTTACTGTCTACGCCTTCTCCTCTTTCTCTTCATTCTTCAGAGGCATTGCCTGAACAAAAGTCTTATTTCTGATTCTGGCTCAACTTCTGCTTTGTAGAGTTCCTGAACTGGCCCAGTTTGGAACAAAGTTTAAGAAGCAGAAAATTTTTTAGAATATTAATGAGTTAATTGAACAAAGAACCATGAATCAGTTCAGAAAGCAAAGAAGGTAAAGAAAAGAGAATACTAAAGGTTAAAAAAAATTGGGGTGACAAACCAATAGACTGGAAGTTTAAATGAGATCAAATTACTCTATAAATTAGACAAAGAAAAAAATTTTTAATGTCCTAGGTTAATAAATCATTTAATTAATAAGAATTTTTATTTCTATTTTATAATCTGCATAGCCCAGAAACCATAAAAGTAGCAAGAAACCAGTACAATTATACTTTTTATGACTTAGTAGTGGTAAGTAGTGTACTACTTATTTTTAGTTTAAAAAAATTGCTGGTTTTAGGTACACTTTTTAAAAATTGCTTAGAATCTAGGAGTGGATACCAACGTGCAAGTGTAGAATTTAAAAGTGAAACATGTTAGAATCCCAGATGAACTTATAATTAAACAACAACCTTTCACAAAGGGTTTGCAATTTAGTGTGGGTCTTAAAGAATAATTATGAGTTCACTAATTCAATATGAAGTGAAAGTAAACTTTTCTAGAGATAATGGGTGGGTAGCATTTTTTTTTTTTTGTATTTACACATGGCTTTGGGAGGTAATCTTTTGTTTTTTTGGAAGTACTATTTTAGTTTTGTAACAAGACCAAAAACACAATTTGTGTAAGAAACATATGTAGTATACCATATGAACACCAAATCTTTACAAAATCTTTGCAAAACTGAGAACAGGTCTTATTCTCAGGTTTATGATTCTTTTATATATATGATATCTCTTAAGCATACTTCTCTTTCAGAAGTTGTTGTTTGTTCTTGCTCAGGGTTATCGATGAAATGTTCTATTTATGTACAAAGGAAAGAGCCAGCATCATAAGAAATATATTTTTTATGAGCTACAAAAGGTAGACCAGGGAAAGAGTTTTAACCATTTAAAAATAGAGTGGTTCTTTTTTTCTGTCATTGAGTGAGAGGAAAAACTATTGTACTATGTAAGTTCAGTGTCGAATATGAGAAAATAACATTAGAATATAGTGTTAAAACAGCTTCAAAGTCTCTGTCTTGCAAATGTTCATCTACTCAAACAATCTAAGTAAAACTAAAGCCCATTGTACTATCTTCCCAAATAATGCCTTAATACATTTCAAAAAAAAAGTTTTAGAATTATAAATTTGACTACAGCTCCAATAAAACATTCTAACTTCTACTATCCAAAAACACCACTGCAAATTATTCTGCTCATGTTTTATTTTATTTTGTAGGTTATAAGGAGTTTGAATTTACATATTACATGTTCTCTTATTCTACTAAATAATCATTTGAAACAATAGTCAAATAAAGTGTCTGGAAAAATAACTTACATTTAACATGAACAACAATGGATTCAAACTATGAAATTTTACTAAAACAAAATACAATTATATTTTAATAGGTATGTTGATTTAAATTTCTATATTTATGCTACCTTTGTGCTTTTATGTTTATCTTATTTCTAATTTTAGTTATAATTTTTATCTCATCTATTACTGAAAGGGTTAAAATACATATGAATATATACCTATATTTTATTTTATTTTATTTTATATTTTTATTTTAAAGATGTGGAGTACAATTCAGGGTTAGGAATACAAATGTTTATCATGCAGGTACCCTTGTGATGAGGTGTGCCCCTCCCTTCCCAGGCAGTTTCCCTCAACTGCCAATCCCTCCCCCATTTCCCTGGTGGTTTCCCACTACTGTCAATCCTTTTCTTATAATATTATGATAATTGTTCAAGGACCACTTGTGAGTGAGAACATATGGTACTCTGTTCTTTGTTTCTGTGATAGATCACTGAGTATGACAGACTCTAAATTCATCCAAGTTGCTGCAAAGTCTGTATGTTTGTCCTTCTTTATGGCTGCATAATATTCCATCATTTGTATGTACTACTTTTTTTCCAGTTCAATTTTGATGGGTAGCATGGTTGTTTGCATATTTTTGGTATTGTGGATAGAGCTGCAACAAACATGTGTGTGCAAGATATACCTATATATTTTTACACAAGTTTGGAACTTAAAAAGCTTTTTAACAACCATACAAAAATAATAAATCAAATGACTAGAGTGATTTTTAAATGTGATTAATTTATTTGCTTCCTTGATACCGATATTTAAAAAGGAATGACCTTAGCCTACATAGCTTTACTGAAAAACATTTCATGGCCTTCCTGAAGATAAACAAAATTTACTTTTGGCAATAAACTTCAGAAAGGGTTCATCATACAAATATTTATAAAAAGGACATTATGACACAACCCTTTTTCTAATCCTAGTAAACTTTTGTAGATATTGGGAACTTAATTTTAAAATATATATTGAATGGCAAATATTTAGAATAGCCAAATACTGAAGAGGATGAACAAAGTTGGAAGACTCACACTGCCTAATGTCAAGACATACTGTAAGGCTACAGTAATCACACAACATCGTATTGACAAGATAATAGCATATAGTAGCATATAGATCAATGGTACAGAACAGACAGCCCACAAAGACACCTTCACAAATGTAATCAACTGATTTTTGACAAAGACACAAAGGCAACTCAATGGAGAAAATATCATCTTTCCAACAATTGGTGTTGGAACAATTGAATGTCCAGGTGCAAAAACAAACAAACAAACAAAAACTGATAACAGAGCTCACACTTTCCACAAAATAATGTCACTTAAAGTGAATCTGTATCTAAAGGTAATATGCATTTAGAAATAATAACATTTCTAGAGAAAAAAGAAGAAAATCTATGTGACTTCGGGATGACTGATGAGTTTGATATCACAAAAAAGCATCCTTATGAAAGAAAAAATTACTTTGAAGGTATTAAATTTCAAAATTTCAGTGTTCTGAAAGGCTCTGTTAAGAGAATGAAAAGAGAATGTATAGATTGGGAGTTAATACTGTCAACCACATATCTGACAAAGTATTTGAATCATATACAAAGTACACGTAGAACTCAACAACAACAACAGCAAAATTCAACAAGCAAAAAAATTTAAATAATAGGCATAGACATTTCAGCAGAGAAGATATACAGATTACATTTAAACACATGAAGAGACGTTCAGCTTCATTTGACATTAGGGAAAGTCAAATTAGAATAAGAATGGGATACTACTACACACCCATTAGAATGGCTAAAATCCCCAAATTTTCAATACCAATAGTGAGATGCAGAGTAAGAGAGACTTTCGTTCTATGTTGATGGGGATGCAAAATGGTTTTATAAAAGCTAATTTAAACTTAGCGTACAATCCAGCATTCATGCTAGTAAGTATTTACCCAACTGATTTTTTTAAAGTAGGTACACAGAAAAACTGCATACAAATGTTTATAGTAGTTTTATTCATAATTGACAAAAACTGGAAGCAACCAGGATGTCTTTCAACAGTGAATGAATAAACTGTGGTATATCCATAAAGTACAAAGCTATTCATCAATAAAAGTGAATTCAATATCAAGCTAAGTGCAGATATGGATAATCTTAAATGCATATTTTTAGTAGAAGAATGCAGTCTGAAAAATCTACACAATTTCATTTATATGACATCATATAAAAGACAAAACTATAGCGACTTTACACAGATCATTGGGTGCCAGGACTTCAATAGCTGGGGAGAAGAGTGCGCATAGACAAAACATGTTTATTATTTTTTTAATGGTAAAACTATTGTATATAGTACTGTGGTAATGAATACATGACACTGAGCATTTTAAAAATACAAAGACTTTTATAGAAAAAGAAATGATACAATCTACACAAATAATATTATACAAAATTATCTAGGAGGCTGGAATATCCAAGGACAGAATACAGAACACGTCAAAAACCTTGTTGTATTAAAAGTGTGTGAAAAAGCTGGGCGCAGTGGCACACGCCTATAATTCCAGCACTTTGGGAGGCGGAGGCAAGAGTATTGCCTGAACCCAAGGGTTCAAGACCAGCCTGGGCAACTTGGTGAGACTTTGTCTCTACAATAAAAAAAAAAAAAAATAGCCAGGAGTGGTGGTGCACAGCTGTAATTTCAGCTACTTGAGAGGCTGAGGCAGAAGGATCAGTTAAGCCCAGCAAGTCAAGGCTGTGGTGGCCGTAGGCAAGCTACTATACTTCAGCCTGGGCAACAGAGTAAGATTCCAAATTCAAAAAAAAAAAAGAAAAAGAAAAAGAAAAACAAACAAACAAAAAACCAAAAAATTCTTTGAAAGAACATTCCTGAAAGGGGTAAAAGAAAAAGTTGCTCTTCCAAATAACTTTGTAAATGACTAAAAGCAGTATGTAAATGGAAAAGAAACTTTACGTAAGCACTGTACTATAATTTGTAAAGCTGTTTCTCCTGGCATACATTTAACACTTTTGATACTTCTATATGTGTATATGGAATTGAACGATAAAATAAATGGGGGGCAGATGATGGTAGCCATTACTGTACTATAGATTGTTACAGTAGAGTGGGGGGTGACACATAAGCAAGGGCAGAGGTCAAGGGTCACCCAGGAGGTGATCATTGAGAGGTGGTGACACCACTGTGTGAACAATGCTTAGCTTAGTGCGGTTGCCTTTAGAAACACTTGCAGATGTGTGTACAGACATGGATGAGTACATACACCCATATCTCTGAGCCTAGATTTTATTTTTTTATCCCCTAATAACCAAAACCAGATATTTTAGAGAAATGAATGATTTTAAGACTGGGGCAGGAAATGTGCTGGATGAACCTGGAGCATTTGGCACAGCCTGAGAGTATGGATGCAATGAAATAAACCAACAAATGATGGGAAAATATCAAAGGGACTCAGGAGTCCACTGAAAGGGCTCTCAATGACCATAACTGTAAAAACTTTGAAGATTAAAATAAAATAGCACTGATTACGATTCAAACAATAAAATAAATATTTATGAATCCATACAGACATAAAATATTGAATAAAGTAAGAAATGGGGAATAACCAACAAATGTCCCATGTAGAGGAATCCCAGGCAATTAAAATAGATCACCTGTCCTCAAGGAAGTGGAGTTTATCTTTGCACTCCTTAAGTATGAGCTGTCCACAGTGATATCTTCTTCTTCTTTTTAAATATACATTTTTTATTTTAAAGATGTGGGGTACAATTTATTCAGGTTAGGTATACTGCACTTGTTCATTAGGTATACTTGCAAATGTTCATTATGCAGGTACCCTTGCTGATGAGGTGTGCCCCTCCCTCCCCTGGCAGTTTTGCTCAACTACCAATCCTAATCCCCCTCCCCTGGCAGTTTTCCACTACTGCCAATCCCTTTCTTATAGTATTATGATAATTGTTCCAGGTCCACTTATAAGTGAGAACCTATGGTACTTTGTTGTTTGTTTCTGTGATAGATCATTGCATATGATATCACTGCATGTGTTAGACACAAATATGGAATATTACGCAGCCATACAGAAGGACAAACATATGAACTTTGCAGCAACTTGGATGGATTTAGAGTTTATCATACTCAGAGTGATATCTTTTAAGGAGCACAGCATGGAAGCAGTGGGGAAAAAGTACAATTCAAAGGTTGAGAGACACTATCTCAGCTGTGTGATGAAAGTTGACTGTGGTGCCATGGTGGCAGAATGTGCCCTTGACACAATATGATGAGAATGGCACTCTGCCTCTGTAGTCCTTCTCTCAACAACTCATAATATAAGAAAATATAAGATAAATCCCAATTGAGAGAATCTCTACAAAATATCTGACTAGTACGCCTCAGTTTAATTGTGTTGACCAGTGTGTCAAGACAATCAAAAACATATTCAAAATAATAAGTATGTGAGGTAATTCATATGTTAATTAGCTAGATCTAAAAATTATAAAACGTATGTATACTTCAAAACATCATGTTTTGCCCAATACATACATACAATTTTAAATGTCAATTTAAATGTAGTAACAAAAAGCATTAAAACACGGAAAGTCTAAGACAAGGAATCTAAGAAGATATGACAAGTAAATAAATTGTGATATTCAGAATAGGATCCTAAAACTGAAAAAAGGACATCATGTAAAAGCTAAGACAATCTGGGGAAAAAATAGGCTTTAGTTGATAACAAAATATTAATATTGGTTTATTTGTTTGGCATAGGTACGATGTCAATATGAAATATTGACAATAAGTAAATTTGGGTATATAAGCACTCTACTGTATTTTTATAAATGTTATTAAATGTAAATCTTATTATAGTGTTAAAACTTTATTCAAAATATTATCAAATAAAAATGATAAATACAATTAATTGAAGTAACTCATTAAGAGTATTAGTTTGTGTTTCTATGAAAAGAAAATGCATAGATAACATTAAAATTTTAAAAATCATAGTCTTTCTATTTTAGGCAAGGTCTTGTTTTGTGGTAGTACAGTGAAAATTTAAAAAAAAAACAACAAGTTTTTACATTTTTAAAAGGTTAAAAATGACAAAACAAAACAAAGAATATGCACCACGCTGCATGACCCACAAAACCTAAAATATTTATTATCTGGCCCTTAACAGAAAATGTTTGCAGACCCCTGACCTGAAGACTTGATTTCATTTTTCATTTGGTATTAAATTGTAATAGTGCTGTCTATGAAAACAGAATTGTAGGTTCAGAAAAATTTAAAATAGAAATGAATATAATTGAAGGTGATAATATTTATGAGGAATACACAGTAGAAAACAACAACATTTTAAAAGTACTAACAACAAAAACACCTTGATTGCAATGAGTAGAAACTGTACTTTAAAACTTAGAAATTACAAATTAAGCAGTCATCAAAAGAAGTATTTAAGCAAGAACTAAACATTTCCCTGATCCTGTAGACATAAATAGATTATCTAAGTGTTTTAGTTGCACTTAGATAAAAGCTGAGATGAGTCATGAATCATTATTCTGTGAAAATTCAGAGGTTAGGCAGGCTATTTCTGTTCCACATTGTAGGGAGTCCCTCACTATTACTATGTTTCCAGTAATGGAAACCTTGTCCATCCAAACTTTGTCCATCTCTTGCCCTTATGTAGAAGGGCAAGAGACAGTAGCACATGAATCTAGCCATTTGTCCAACCATGAGTACTTTAGCAACTGCACTGTTTTTCCTCTGTGTCATTGTTTCTGATTTTACTGTGAGTTGAATTATATCATTGTTTATTTGTTGATTCATTTCATTCCATTGGAATGCTTTCCTTTAATGAGATTTTCTTTTTCTTTTTTTTTTTTTTTT
>NW_007252419.1:0-33992 GCF_000164805.1 Carlito syrichta | reverse complement strand
CTGGGCTCCGGCGATCCTTCTGCCTCAGCCTTCCAAGTAGCTGGAACTACAGGTGCGCTACCACACCCGGCTAATTTTTTGATTTATTGTAGACACGAGGTTTCACCAAGATGCCCAGGCAGGTCTCGAACCCGCAGGCTCAGGCAATCCACTCACCTCAGCCTCCCAAGGCACGGAATTACAGGCTGAGCCACTGAGCCTGGGTATATTTTAGATTTTCTATCAATATTCTGCATTAACATTTTACTATAGAATAATTTATTGTCCTTTGTCAGTCTGTCTTGAATTTTGTATTTTTGTACATTTTCTTTTGCATATTTAAAATCTGCAAACATTTAAGAATTAAGAATGCTATCTATGCATGCCACAAAATTTCATTTGTACCCATTAATTTATGCAGTTAAAATAATGAATTACTTTTAATCATTTTTGTACATGTCTTCAGGAGTTATTTGTTTCTAGGTAGAAAAAAAATTCTTCTATTTTAATGGTAGGTATTTAAAACAATATAGGTACTTTAGAAAATAAATTGGCTATTCTTCAAAAGGTTAAACAGTAACTATGTTACCATATAATCAAGCAATTTTACTCCTAAGTACATACTCAAAAGAATTGAAAATATACGTCCACACAAAAATGTGTATAAAATGTTTATAGTAGTATTATTCATAATAGCCAGGGACTAACCAGATGGCCATCAACTGAAGAACAGCTAAGCAATATCTGATATATCTTTAAAATGAAACATTAATCAGCCATAAAAATGAAGTAATGATACATGGTGCAACATAGATAAAGCATTATACTGAAGCATTACATTAAAAGTATTATATTTAATTAAATAAGCCAGACAAAAAAGTCATCTGTTTTATTATTACTTTTACCTAAAATGTCCAGAATAAGCAAATGTATAGAAAGAAATAGATTCATGTTTGCCTAGAGTTGAGGAGAGGACAAAGAATAGGGAAGGACAGAAATTTGTCAGATATGAAGATTAAAGTTACTGCTGAAGGATATAAGGTCGCTTTGGGGGTGCTAAAAGTCTCAATAATTGATCTGGGTGATAGCTGCACAGCTCTGTACACATACTAAATATCATTGAATTTCCCACATTAAATGAGTGAATTGTATAATATTTGAATTATATCTTCTCAAAGATGATAAAATAATTATTTCTAGAAAAATCTATGGTGATGTGGCAAAAAACAAGGACAAGAAGCATAGTCTAGTTTTATAAGACATCGATGACAGGAACTGGAAAGTAGCCAGATTGCAAGTTAAAATATTAAATTTTAAACTATGAAATTTACATCTGGGGTTGAGGTTAAGATGGTGACCAGACAGGTCAGACTGTGAGGGTCTCCGCTGAGACAAGTGTCCATAAAGACTCTCTGAGTGAGTAGGCGAGTGCTGGTGGGAGAGTGAAAGTCCATCTGAGGGGAGGCTCAGGTTCATGCACCCGGTGGCCCCCTGTGAGGGTGACTGCAAGCCTCCACTACCCTGAGATGAAAGCGCAGGCACACAAGATCATGCACAGGACCATCTGCAGCTCAGGGTATGCTCCTGAGAAGAGCCTGCCAAATCCAGCTGATTCTCATCACCTGGTCTGTTATAGCAGATCAGTTGGAGTCCTGAATCTGATCAGTGGAGCAAGAGGGAGAGCCACAGAAGAGACTCATGCTTGGTGAGGAGATGCCAAGGAGATGCAGTCATTTTCTCTGTCCCAGACCAGGCAGAGATCTGCATGGCCCTGCCCAGCTCTGCCCAGCTCCACCCAGCCTCCAACTTGGGACCTAAGGTAAACTCATCAAACCAGGCAAGACAGAAGCCCCCCCTCCCAAGCTGGATGGTACACAGACAAGTCAGGTCTGAGTGACAGACCTGACAGGCAGCAAGCCTGATCTGATCCACAAAGCTGAACTGGGGCATCTGACCCAAGCTGTGAGCAACCCTATCTGCCTGTACTGAGAGCAGAGGGGAGGGGCTAGAGATCAGAGCTGAAAGGGCATTGGATTTATAGGAATGACCTAAGAGTGAGTTTGGTTCCTTGTTTATTTTTTTTTTATTTTTACTTTTTGTCTGTTTGTTTTGCTCATTTTTGTTTGGTTTTTGTTTTAATTGTTTTCTTTTCTTTTTTTCTGTTTTTGATAACATTTTCATACTTGCTTTGTTTCTGTTATTTTACTGATTTTTTTTTCTTCTTTCTGTTCTTTAGACTTCCTGTTTCTGTATGGGAATAGTACATCAATAGGCAGGGTTTTGTTGACTATGTGTTCGTAGGATTATCTGTATGTTTTAGTTTTTTTTATTACACTTTTCTGTCTTTGAGTCACTTTTTCATTTGTTAGTTGGTACATCTGTATGTTTTCTCTCTTACTCTTCTCTCTCTCTACCTTCCTCTTGCCCCCCTCCTTCCTTCTTCCATTATTTTCCTTTTTCTTATCTCATTTTACTTCTGGGAGCAAATATATACCCCCACTGCATGGACAGGTTTGGCTCCAGGGTACCCATATACCTGTCGGTGAATACTGGGATCTGCAGATAGATTTTGAATCACAGCTCCTCCCTCAATTAAATCTCAAAACTGTACAGTACAAAGCAATGTACAGTCCCCAACCCATAGTTCAGTTTCAGAATTAAACAAAGTCAGAGGAACCACATAAGGAAGAATAGGAGACTAAGCAAACAAAAGTAAATGCAACCCGCCATCCCTGAACAACAGAATTAAAGAAGAGGGGGGAAAAAAGTGTGTGTGTGTGTGTGGGGGAATCTACACAAATGAAGAAAAAACAAAAGAAGAATATAGGTCTCACACAGACCCCAGGGAGGTCAGACACTGAGAAAACAGACTTCAGAACGCAAACAATGAAGAGCTCCAAGAATGACTGGTCTCAAACTATAAACCTGGATATCAAGACATTAATAGAGAAAGTAAAAAGGATTGAGGAGAGACAAGATAAAAATAGGAAGGAGTTGATAACTGAGATAACAGCAGTAAAGAATACTGTGAATGAAATAAATAACAAACTGATAAGCATGGAAAGCAGAATTAGCCAAGCAGAAGAAAAGAATCTCAGAGCTTGAGGACCAAAATATAGAACAAATTCAAACTGTCAAAAACATAGAAAAGAATCTTAAAAAGACAGAACAAAACCTCTAAGAGATGAGCTATTACTTCAAGATCTGAGCCTAAGAGTAATTGGACTTCCTGAGGCAGAAAGAGAGACAGAGACCACCCTGGAACAAACATTCCATAAAATTATTCAAGACAACATCCTTTATCTCATCAGTGATGAGACCATTCAAACACAGGAGATTCAGAGAACCCATGAAAGCCAGCAAATGAGAAGACCAACTCCTAGACACATAGTAATTCCCCTAAACAAAGTAGGCATAAAAGAAAAAAATCTGAAAGGCAGCAAGAGAAAAAGGTCAGACTACCTATCAGGGAAGACCAATTAGAATAGCAGCAGATTTATCTACAGAAACACTTCAGTCTAGGAGAGTTTGGAGACTAAACTTCAAAGTTCTCAAAGACAACCAGTTTCAACCAAAAATAACCTACCCAGCTAAGCTAAGGTTAATCAGTGAGGGAGAATTAAAATCTTTCCCAGACATTCAATCCCTGAGAACTTACACTGCTTCAAGACCAACTCTACAAGAAGTACTTAAGAAAATATTAAACACAGAAGAAAGGGGAAAAAAATGACAATTCTCTTCATACGAGTACAGGAAAAAGAGTGAAAACACACATGAATCAACCGAAAAGTCAAAATAAAGACAGCAAACAAATAGGAACAACAACAACTCTGTAAGAACCTCATGACAAGGATAAACTCTCCCATTTCAATAGTTAACCTGAATGTGAATGAACTAAATGCACCACTGAAAAGACATAGACTGATAAAATGTATAAAATATCATGAGGCAACAATATATTGTCTCCAAGAGACTCATCTCACCAGAAAGGACACTCACAGACTCAAAGTAAGAGAATGGGAAGCAAAATTTCAGGCAAATGGAACACAAAAGAAAGCTGTAGTTGTGATCTTAATATCAGGCAAAATCCTTTTAAGCTATCAAAAATTTAAAAAGATGAAGTTCACTATATAATGATAAAAGATTCAATTCATCAACAAGAAATATCCATCCTAAACATATATGCACCAAACATAGGAGAACCAACTTTCATAAAGTAGCTTCCAGGCAAACTTAAAAAAGATATTGGCTCTAACACTATCATAGCTGGAAACTTTATCACCTCACTCACAACCTTAGACAGATCATCAAGATGAAAAATCAGGGAGATCCAGAACCTCAATGTGACTCTTGACCAAATGGAATTCATTGATACCCACAGAACACTCCACCCAATGACCACAGAATATACATTCTACAAATCACTACATAGAATGTACTCTAAGATAGACCACATCCTTGGCCATAAATCAAGCATAAACAAATTTTATAAGAAATTTTGCCATGAACCTTCTCAGACCACAGTGGAATAAAAATAAATATCAACACCAACAAAGTTCCCTCAAACCCCACAAAAACATGACCACTAAAAAGCATGATGCTAAGCAACTTCTGGGTCAACATGGAATCAAAACAGAGATTAAAATATACCTGGAAACAAATGAAAATGAAGAAACATCTTACCAAAACCTCTGGGATGCCATGAAATCAGTAGTAAGAGGGGAATTCATATCTCTGCAACACACATGAAGTAAATGGAAGGATCAAAGATAACAGTCTCACAAATCACCCAAGGAAGCTGGAAAAGCAGGACCACCAAACCCTGACTTCAGCAGAAGAATCCAGATCACCAAAATAAAAGCCCAAATTCAGGACATAGAAGACAAAAAAATTAATGAAACAAAAATCTGGTTCTTTGAAAGGATAAACAAGATGGATGGTCCCCTAGCTAGACTGACCAAGAAAAAGAGAGAAAAAGCGCAAATAAACTCAATCAGAAACACAAAAGATGAAGTCACAACTGACCCTGAAGAAATACAAAAGATTATCAGAGACTACTATGTACAATTGTATGGAAACAAACTTGAAAACCTAAAGGAAATGAAGGATTTTCAGACATCACATAACCTCCCCAGGTTAAAACAAGAAGAAGTTGATAACCTAAATAGACCAATAACAATCCAGGAAATTGATATGTTATAAGAAAACAACCTACAAAAACCAGCCCTGTACCAGATGGCTTTCCAACAGAATTCTACAAAACATACAAGGAGGAACTGATACCAATCCTATTGAAAGTATTCCAGGAGATTGAGAAAGATGGAACTCTCCCCAAATCATTTTATGAAGCTAAAATCACACTGATACTCAAATCATGTAAAGATCCAATAAAGAAAGAGAACTACAGGCCAATATCCTTGATGAACATAAATGCTAAAATTCTCAGCAAGATTCTAGCAAACTGGATTCAACAACACATCTTAAAAATCATTCACCAAGACCAAGTAGGCTTCATCCCCAGGAAGTCTGGTTCAACATTTGTAAGACCTAAACACAATTAAATATATCAACAGATGTAAAAAGAAAAACCACATGATTATATCATTAGATGCAGAAAAAACTCTTGATAAAATCCAGCACCCCTTCTTGATAAAAACCATCAAACATCTAGGCATGGATGGCACATACCTCAAAATAGTAAGAGCCATCTATGAGAAACCCACAGCCAGTATACTGCTAAACAAACAGAAATTAGAACCATTTCCCCTGAAAACTGGAACAAGATAAGGATGCCCACTCTCATCCCTCCTGTTCACCATAGTTTTTGAAGTTCTAACCAGAGCAATCAGAGAAGAGAAGGCAATCAGGGGTATCCAGATAGGAAAAGAGGAAGTCAAGTTTTCTCTCTTTGCAGACAACATGATTCTATACCTTGAAAACCCAAGAGAATATGTCAAAACCTTCTTGCACTGATAAAGGACTTTGGCAAAGTCTCAGGCTATAAAATAAACGTGTAAAAGACAATCATATTTCTTTACACCAATTATAAACAAGCAGAAACCCAAATAAAAAGCGCAATTCCATTCACAATAGCCACAAAAAAAAAAGAAAGAAAGAAAGAAAGAAAGAAATACCTTGGCATCTTCCTAACTGAAACATAAAAGACCTTTACAATGAAAACAATACACTGCTCACAGAAATCAAAGATGACAAACAAGTGGAAAAATATTCCATGCTCATGAATTGGAAAAATCAACATTGTTAAGATTTTCATTCTACCTAAGGCAATCTACAGATTTAATGCAATACCCATAAAATTGCCAGCAACATTATTCTCAGACCTAGAAACTACAATGCAGGAATTCATATGGAAATATAAACGACTACCAATAGCCAAAATAATCCTCAGCAAAGGTAAAACAAAACAAAACAAAGCAAGAGGTGTTACACTCCCAGACTTCAAACTTTATTATAAAGCTACAATAATCAAAACAGCCCGGTACTGGTACAAGAACAGACATATAGACTAATGGAATAGAATTGAGATTCCAGAAGCAAAACTTCAATTTCTCAACCAGCTCATCTTCAACAACCAACCACTGGGGAGAGGAGAACCTATTCAGTAAATGGTGGTAGGAAAACTGGCTGACCACATGCAGAAGATTGAAACAGGACCCCTACCTATTCCCATACACAAAAATCAACCTGAAATAGATCAGAGATATAAAGGAAAAGCCTCAAACTATAAGAACCTTAGAAATTGCAGGAGACACTCTTATGGAAATTGGAACTGGCAACCAATTCCTGATCAAAACCCCAAGTGCCCAGGCCATAAGAGATAAGATAGGCAAGTGGGATCTTATCAAACTGACAAGCTTCTGCAAAGTCAAAGAAATTATCAAGAGAGCAAGGGTGACAGCCCACTGGGAAAAAAATATTTGCCAACTCTATGTCTGACAAAGGCCTAACATCTAGGATCTACAAGGAACTCAAATGTGCTGAAAAAAAAAAAAAAAAAAAAAACCTCATTACAAAGTGGGCAAAAGATATGAACAGACACTTCTCAAAAGAAGACATACGAGCAGTCAACAGGTACATGAAGAAATGTTCAACCTCACTCATCATCAAGGAGATGCGAGTTAAAACTACACTGAGATACCACCTAACTCCAGTCAGAATGGCCACCATCAATAACAAAAAATAACAGATGCTGGAGAGGATGTGGCAAAAAGGGAACACTTCTACACTGTTGGTGGGAGTATAAATGGTATCGCCTTTGTGGAAAACAGTATGGCGATTCCTAAAAGTTTTAAAATTGACCTTCCATATGATCCCGCAGTCCCCCTCCTGGAATATACCTGGAAGAACTCAAATCACTCTATAAAAAAGATGTACTTGCACATGTATGTTTATCACAGCATTGCTCACAACTGCAAGAACATGAAATCTACCATGCTTTCCATCTAAAGAGGACTGGATTAAACAAAATGTGGTACATATACACAATGGAATATTATACAGCCATAAAAAAGAACAAAATCAAGAACTTCGCAGCAACCCGAATGAACTTAGAGTCTATAATACTGAGTGATCTTTCACAGAAACAAAGAACTGAGTATCACATTTTCTCACTTATAAGTGAACCTTGAACAAGTATTGTAATACTATAAGAAAAGGATTGACAATAGCAGGAAACTGCAGTGGCGTGGGTCAGTGGGGAGGTGGGATTGGTAGTAGTGGGAAACTGCCTGGGAAAGGTGGGGTACACCTCATCAACAAGGGTACCTGCTTAATGAATATTTGTATACCTAACCTTGAGTTGTATCCCACAATTTTAAAATAAAAAAGTTAAAGGTAAAAAAAAAAAAGATAAAGAAATTTACATCTGATTATTACAGAGCAAAATTATTTTTTCTATGTTTTTATTTTCTGTCCATTTATTTCAGCCTTTATTCAAATTGGCTTTGTTTCCATTTGTTTGCATCAAACATGGCTTCTCAAACTTCTGCATTTTCACTTGATTCAAAATCCATCGGGGAACAACCATCATTGAGTCATATGAATACCATTTTTTATTGGAGAAATAAACTGATTAGACCTGTTCGAGTGAAGAGTTTGTTTTTATCAATGTAATTTTAGACAAAGGGCCAGGTAAAAAATTAAACTGATCATTTTAGCTGGGCCTTTGGAACTGCATTCTTTGAAAGAAGATGAGATGGAGAGGGCCAAGATAACTGACTGGAGACATTAGACAAAAGCCTGTTTCAGCTAAAGAGTCTAAGCTGACTTGTTGGAGATCTGCCTGGAAATCCAAACTGAAGTCCACTGGATGGACACCTGAGACTTCAGAGAATGGACAGCTCCAAGCCCCAACTGCCATCAGGATAGGCAAGTGAAGGAAGCAGCAAATTAAGAGCGATTTTACACACCTCCCACAAACCTCTGCAGTCCTAGCCAAGGGAGAGCAAACCCAGGCCATCCCACTGTTCCTTCTGCAATAGTCAGATAAAAAGCTACCTGGAGACAGGGCAGAGACACCACCTGGGTCCACATGGGGTCCTAAGGTGTCAGTTCTCATGAGTCCTAGTACTGGTTGCCACCCCATGTCCCACAGAGAGGTCCAAGGGATACATTCTGCAGGGCTGGGCTGTGCCTCATGGGCAATTACCCTTCCCTCCCTCTCCAACTCCCAGCCAGGGTGATACGTCCACTTTGGGGAAATTTCTCCCTCTGCGCTGGCACCTGTCCCAGCCCCAGTTCAGGACTGCAGACACTTCTGACCCCAGGTGGCTGCCATCACTGCCCTTTCTCCTCCCATGAAGCAGAGTGGGGACCAGGAGGCAGGGCAACTTCTGCTACTCCTGACAAGTCAGGCCCCCAGCACCCAGGTGAGACTATCATCCTAAGTGAATTATCACAGAAACAAAACTGAATGCCACATATTCTCAATCACAAGTGAGTACCAAACACTATGCACACATGGGCACTAGGGTGGGAACAATAGACACTGGGAAAAAAATAAAGAAAAAAGAAAAAAAAATATAAAGGAAAGAGGAAGAATAAGGGATACAAAAAAACACCTTTTATAATTTCAAAAGATAGAAAAACATCCAGCGGTTGCAGAATGGTTAAAAAGCTAGATGTATCTACATAATGAGACACTGTGAAGGCACTATAGATTTTTAAAAATAATTTTTAATGATGTGAAAATACTTTTATTAAAATATCATTTAAAAAAGAGGAGAAAATTGCATGTACAATGGGATATCACATATGTCTAAAAATCAGTTTTAAATATTAAATATATGCATATTTCCATGTTAGATAAAAAGGGAATGAGGATATGACAGACCTATTGAAGGGCATATATATTATATCTAAATCTAGATCTGTTCGTAGATGGGCTTTTAGGTGCATGATCTGAGGAGCTAATGTCTGAACATCAATTTTAAACTGCTTTGTTATTAATACTAATTTTAATAATTCTGGGAACATTGAATTTGACTATTTTTGCCAATGTTTGTTAATCATATGTAGACAAGTATCTTTAGAGAAATTAATTCTCAATTCCTGTAGACAACACTAAAATTTTTAATCTTAAAGCATACTAAGCTTACTTGTTTGTGATGACTTAATGAAAGATATTTGAATTTGTAAATTTTGAATAGTGGTAATTTAAAACAATGCCAGACAATGCTGGATGAAATATCCAATGCCCTTGTTAATAAATTCTGAGGGTTTTCCATGTAAAATTAAGATGAATAATCTTGGATTTACTTTTAGTGGAGTTTTGAAACAAGTTTTAAAACAAAATCATTAAAAAACATCTCATATATTTTGAGGTACTGAAAATTATCTTTTGAGGTACTGAAAATTATCTTAGGCTATAGTGCCACATATGACTAATACAATGGAAAAAATAGCAGCAATAAAATATTAAGATATTTCACTATTCCTGGCAATCATCTTGTTTTGGAGCCTCTTGGACATCCCTAAGCTGCAGAGAAAATGATTTTTGCATGTTTCAAACACACTTGAGTAATGTAGATTCCAAACCTAGAAATGAGTTTAAACTCCCAGGGGTTTGAGTTCCATTTTCAGTTGGCAAAAAAGTACCTTTTTTTTTTTTTTAAGACACTGTGAGAAAAAGCAAATTCATACTACCTGGGTTGTTGAAAAATGTGCTAACTGCTCTTTTGAAAGATCTTGAGCCTACATAAACCACTTGCTGTGCTGCTCAGCATCTCCATGAGAAACAGGGATAAAAGAAGACAGAGGATAACTGAAAGCTTAAAACTCTCTGCAAATTGAAATCTGGATAAGAAGGAAGAAAGATGGCATCCAAGATAAAAACATTTTGCCTTTTTAAGGGCTAATCCCCATTCCAAATTACCTTATTATTTATTTAAAAGTTCAAAATCCTCCTCTCTACCCTATGACTATTAGCAAATTAAGGTAAGAGATGCAGTTTCTAAGCCAAAAAATAGACCCTGTAAAATACATTTTGAAAACTTGAAAAGTGGAAGAATGAATTTATTTTTCTGTTTTCAAAAATGATCATTTCTTTTGGGGTAAAACCAGGAAATAATGATGAAGGTTTAAGAATGTCTAAATTATAATATTACCGGAACTCAAAAAACTAGCTTCTGAGAGAACAGCATTTCTGAGTATTAGCCACCGCTAACACGATGACTAAAAATATTGATTCTTAGTATGCTAAATCATATCAATTAAAGCATTAAAATAAAAATGTTATAAACTCTGTGTAACTACCCTTAGTCAGGCAGATTCCTCCAGATTATACTAGTACTCACTCCAGATTATAAATTTCTTGATTGGCAAAATGTTTTACTTAAGAGAGTAGGAATTATAATCATGGAAGAATCTTTGTGATATTTTGAAAAAAAAAACTCTTAAATTTAAGTAATATATTAATTGCTCCAAAATTTATTAAAAAAAAACTCACAAATACAAAACTAGGCACAAAGTGCGTATTCTCAAAACTTTGACTCCAACATATTGCAAAGTAATATTTGACAGAAGTTTTTACATTTTTTTTCTTTTCTGTTCTTTTCTTTTCTTTTCTTTTCTCATAGTCCTCTTTTGTCTCCTTCAAACTGATGGCCTGGTCAGTAGTTTCCAGGCACAGATGATGTTGCACAAAAAAACTGTGACAAGACCCTTGATGTGTTTCCCAAAGTCTTCCTTTGAGAAAGATAGGTTTTTGCATGTTATCGGGTATCCTTAAAGGTTTGTTTGTATTCCATCAGTAGTTCCAGTATGCAGGGGTAGAAAAGAAAATGGGCAAAACTGTAGAGTATGCATGGTCAACATTTTGACAATTGTCTAAGAGGAAAAAATGATGCCATTATGGAATGACTTTAGGAAAATGAGACCAAAAGTACAAAGGACCACATCTTGGGGGAAAAAAATTTCCTCAAGCATACCATAGAGGCAAAAGGGACTTTAAACCCTAATGAAGCATGATGTCCACCCAAAGACTTGTATATTGATGTTCATAGAAGTTTTAGAAGCTTTATTTGTAATAATTCCAAACTGGAATCAATCCAAAATATCACCAGTAAGTGAATGAATAAATAAAGTGTGGTATATTTATACAATGAAATGCTACTCAGAAATAAAAAGGAATTAACTATTGATTCACACAACATGGTTGAGTCTCATAATAATAAATTTTCCCATCACCTGTGCAAACATTGCTGGCATCGTTCTTGTAGTATTGTGCCATATGATGCGCGACTCTTCTACTGCCAGTTTGACATAATTCACTTGATGTGAAAGGATTACTTGGACACTAAATGTAGTACTGTTGTTTTTAGTTTAGCTAAGATATATGATCTGGCATCATTTGACTCCAATGTGACCATAAACACAGGCTCAAAGGCAAGTGCTAGATTCATCTATCAGTACCAAGCTGATCATTTCCATGGTTCAGAATATGCTAATAAGTTTTAGATGATTATCAAAGTAAAAGTATAACATTTTTTAAAAAAATCAGTAGAAGAGCAATAGTACCTCCTTGGTATGCAATTCTAAAATCTGTATTATATTGTGAGAAAAATGCATATTAGCTTAAATCTAAACTCCACATCAAGGTAGTTACCTAAATTGAGCAAAGTATTTAAATTGATTAAGAAGAGGTGACTGGTGTCCTTATCTGTTAATAGTATAGTATTTTCTATTTCATAGGACTTTTGTGTGAATTATACTAAATAGTCTATATGCATACCTTAGTGTCTGATATACAGTAAATGCTCAACAAACACCCTCATGTCCCTTTATTTTCTATCAAATATAAACTAAAACTTAGGTGAATATGTTTTTTCAAGTTAGTGTGAATTTGTGCATCTAGTGTGTTTTACAGCTAGCCACTTCTAGGTTCAAACTGACTAACCTATAAATTAACACTATGAACTATAACTTCTTTTTAAACTATGTGTTTATGTAAAGTTTTATAGTCTGAAAGAATGTGATATTCTGGTTCTTCTAATAGTATGACTTTTTCAGTGGTTCTTTATTCTTTTGTTTTGTACCTACAAAATAATTGAAAATTAGGCTGTAACTTGAAAATCAGAAATTAGAATTTGTGGGAAATAGTTTGGTCTTCAGTTATAAAGAGTTTTACCTCTTATTTTGAGCATTTATTATATACTTAGACAATTATCAAATATGTATTTTTCTAATTTTATTTGGTATAATATAAGCTATTATCCATATATTATGGATTTTTTTAAATATAATTTTTTTAAAAATTTCAATAAAACTGAGTTAAGTGTTTTAAAAAACACAAAGAAAGTGGTTCTTTCTTTTGTGTGTGTCTGAAAACTGCTGGAAATAGGAAAGTGTATGTTACAGAGAAATCTAGCAGTTCCCAGAAAACTAACTTATTTCTGTCATTCGTTCTGTGGAGTTTGGTCTTTGAAAAGAGGATTGGACTTTGAAATGGATATTGGACACCACAGGGAAAAACATTTAAGGTGAAGTTAGCTTATATGTTGGTTAGAAACAAAGAGGCAAAATTGAATGAAGGTCTATTTAAGTCATTTTGTAGTTTACTATAGTTGTTTTTAGAAGTCCAGTGTTTCTCTGTTTAATAGTATTGATTTATGAGAAGTTATGAAAGTATCCATTTGATAACTTCCTCAGTGAAGAAATATTACATTTAATAATTGCATTGATATGAGTGAATTAAAATAAAGCAGAGTTTTTTTAATGAAAATATTCAGGGTGTTAAGAAAATAAAAGGTTTTTTGTTTGTTTGTTTGTTTAGGATCTGTATAAGGAGGAATGGTGTTCCTAAGCAGAGTCTTCATGAAGTTTCTGTCTGTCATCCTTTGGGCAATGCAACTTTAGTAACTTTGTTATAGGAATGCTTAAAGCAATCCCTAATGCTATAATCACAGTGGGTTTCCTTTTCAGAAATGACATGCACATCACTCTTAGCTTTAGGACACAATTTATCTTTGCCTACCATAGTATTTTGTTAGTACCAGATTTGAAATAAAATGAAGAGTCAATTAGTATAGTTAATCTTGGATTTTTCTCAATAACCACATATACTGGAAAATTTTTTCTGCTTTTCCAGACTGTCTTTTTTCTTTTTCTTTTTTTTTGTTCCTTGCCTGTGCAAAATGAAATGAGCTCTAAAATTTATTGTAGGTCTAAGATTCTAAGTTACATAATTTTCCAATGCTATTCTAAATCATAAGTGTACCCCAAGTCCAAGTCCTCTAAGAAGCATACACCAAAACAGAATTCAATTTGCAAGAACTGTATTAGAGTATAGCCCAAGGAGATGAAATGGGAAGGGAACTGGGATAGGTTGTAGGAGCCATCAGACCATGATGCTGTTCTGACCTATTGTAGGAAAGTGGAATTACAGGTTGCAGTGCAGTTCTAATAAAATCCTGGCAAGGTCAATGGAGTGTCCCTGAGGCAAGTTCCCTGTTAGAGGTATCTTCTTCATCTCCCAGCAAAGGGTTTGCCTTATCATGCTTGAAGCACTCAGTCATTGACTGGGAACAGTCAGTCCATGCAAAGCATGAACCTTGATGTGAAAGCAGTGATGGATTTCAGAGCACAGAAACTGGGGCAATTCATTATATTCGTCATAGTGGAAAATGTAAGAGGCACATTTTCATAGTTGACACAACTGCTTTGAATAGAATGTAAAGGTTTAAGAACAAAATTATAACCTAAATGTACTAATGAACTCTTAAAGAAACTATGAGTTTATATTAACAAGCTTAGTAAAAGATTGTTAATATAAACAATCTTAGGCACTAAAAACCTCCTTTTTGCATTAAAGCTCCTTCAAGATATTATGGAAGACAGATGAAGTTTAACCTGGTGAAAATGATAGGTAAGTTTATACGATAATTGCAGCTATAAAATTTTAAACCTTTTTGATTCACACTCATAAACATTGAGTGGAGAGATAAGAAAGTTTATGATACATATTTTCATATCATGAATTCTTAGGACATGTTTGTATATGTCATTCCAACTATAGTGTCCTTGACATACAGAAGTTACCCCTCAATTTTGCTATTTGGTTTCATTGCCTGATTGCTAGGAAATTCTTGGACATTCTTCTTTAAAACTATTGTGATAGTTTACTATTAGTAAATATGTGATGTTTCATTGCCCAGAATAATTTGTTTGGATGAGTTAGGTAAAAATGAGTTTAATATAAGGATGAGTTCTTTTTTAAGCAAAATCACAACTAGAACTTAATGAAATGCTTTGTATATTAATTTTGATAAATTTTCTAAGTGTCATTTCATTGGTTTACAAATATTTCTCCTCGAATTTTACAAGACATTTTGTATTATTTTGCTCATTATGTAGCTATTAAAAAATGTGAATTGACCTTGACTAATTGGGACTGGTGACTTTACTTGAATATACCTGCCTTTTAAACAGCCAGTTTTGAGTTCTATTAATATGTAGGTTCCTTACCATGTTCTTCCAGAAAATGTCTTTTGAAATGTTGTAACAATGATTTGTACTTATCAAATAAGCCTTTGCCATATACTTAATTCTAGTTTTGATTATATTAGGCTCATAGGCCCAAGTAGACTGTAATTTTACTAAAGGGTTTGTCACATATACTGTTGCAGAGTGGATATGTATAATATGAATAATGTAGCCTTTCTTTTTTTGAACAAGATTACCTCCATTGACATGAAAATATATCAAAAATTTTAAATGTTTATTTTAGGCTACAATCTCAAATGGTATTTTCTATGATGATTAACTTTATTATTGTTAAAATCAAATAATTTGGGTAACATCCCTTAATTTTTTAAAAGCATTTTTGTAAGCACTATAACCAAGCTTTTCTAAATACTTTCCTATAATATCAGTTTTCTTCCATTTTTCACATATTTCTTCACCTACTCAAATTGACTACCATCTCTTTAACAAAACTTTTAAAAACAGTTTTCATGAAGCTGATTTTAGACGTGCGTAAACATACATAAATCCTATAGTCATTTTGGCCTACTTGTACATTGATAGTAGAATATGCACTAATGTTAATTACACTCCCTTTCTATTTTTATTTTAGAAAACTTAAGCTTACAGAGATGTTGAAAGAACAAAACCATGGATTTCCTTCACCTAGATTTAACAATTATTAATTTTTGACTTTGGCACATTTTCTTTATCTTTGTTTTTTAAATGTCATATTAATTAATCAGTTAATTTTTTTCTTTTGTTACTGCATAATGTCTAACAATATTAGACTTTATTCAAATGGTGTTAGTTGGAACTTCTTGTTGATTGCTTTGGGACATTGTCATGTCATGTGTCATCCCAAGAAATCTCTCCTGGCTCATACCTGGAAATATGCAGTGTGCACCTCTCTGTGACTCCAGCCAACACCTGTCTGCTGGACTTCAAAACTATGTTTTCATCCTGCTCAAACTCAACCTGTCCAAGACAGCATTAATACTATGGTTCACAACCTGATTCCATTCAGTGTTTCCTTGCTCAGTTTTGTCACCATTGTCCACCCTGTCACATAAGTTTTCTCCTCATTTTTCTTATATTTAATCTATCCTGTACATTATTGGTTTTAGTTCACATTTTTTAAAATAGCTGTTATCTATCCTGGAAGGCAGAGACCATCTCAAAGATACTCTAACTCTTTGTTGAGATGAAAAATAAATATGAGAATGAGGGAAAATGAGGCGAGTTAGAAAGGGTGGGAAGACATATCAGCCTGATATTTCTATGTGGAACCTTGCCTGAAAATTTGCCCACAGAGACACACAAGTTGCTTAACCAATATTTGGGCTGGTGGTTACTGGAAAGATTGTGTCAGGAGATAATCTCTGTGAGTAGTATATGAAAGATAGAAAACAAAGAATTGGTGACTTCGATGGGCTTTCATTCCTTACTTTTTTCTTGGTTAAATTTCCCCCCAATGTAAATGTAACTCTCTTGCAATTCCAAAATGCACAATGGATCACTGTGTGTGCGTGTGTATATGTGTGTATGTGATCTTAACTTTATGGTGATGGTCTGGAACCAAACTCAAATTATCTCTGAAGCATGCCTGTATACAGATGGAGCAAAAAATATGTACAAATTATAAGTGTACTATTAATCATGAGTATAGTATATTACTTGATGAATTTTCATATGTGTAATGAAAATACAAGTCAAGAAATAGAGCCAACAGGAATATTACCATAATCCCAGAAAGCCCCTTGTATACCCTTCTATCCATTACCATCTACTACTTTCCTATCCAAGGATAACTATTTTGACTTATAATTCCATACATTCCACTTTTATTTTAAATTTTAGATTTAGGGTATATACATGCAGGTTTTTTACATGAGTAAACCTAAACCCAAATGGTGAACATAATACCCAATAGGTAGTTTTTCAACCCTTGTCTCTCTTCTTCCCTCCCCCCTTTTGGAATCCCCAGTGTCTATTGTCTCCATCTTTATGTCCATATGCACCCATTGTTTAACTCCCATATCCAAGTGTGAACATGTGTTATTAGACTTTTCTTTTTTCTGCATTAATTCACTTAGGATATTGGCCTCCAGCTGCAATCATGTTGCTGAAAAAGACATAATTCCATTCTTTTCTATGACTGTGTAGTATTTCATGGTGTATGTATACCACATTTTCTTTATCCAATCCACCACTGATGGATGTGACTTTGCTATTGTGGTTAATACTGTTATAAACACATGAGTGCAGGTGACTTTTTGATAAAACAATTTCTTTTCCTTTGGGTCGATGCCTAATCGTGGGATTACTGGCTCAAATTAAGGTGCTTGGGAAGCCAAATCTTGTGGACAACTTTTATTCCAAGTTGGAAAGCAACAGAGACTCGGAGTGTGTCAGCTATTGGCCTGAATAACTGCCTGTCAAGGAAGAACTAACATGATGGAATAAGTGATTAATGCCTATTTTTCACATGGTCATCATAATGCTCTTTTTAAAAATGTAGATCTGAGTATGATACAATAAAAATTCTTCTGTAATTCACATTGCTCTTTGACTAAAGACCAAAATATTGTTATAGCCTACATTGGCATACTGATTCTGGAGATGATTCAGTGTTTTTTCACCCCACAGTAAAAACTGCCCTCTCTGTTTTCTGGTCATTTTCTAGTACGTGTTCCCTGCTCTCTGTCTGCTTGAAACATGTAACTTCCTACTTGTTTCTTTATCTCCTGCTCTTCTTTCAACTCTCAACATCCTCATCATCACTTTCTCAGAGGCATTTTTTCCTAACGTTTCATACCGTTAGTCCAAATATATCTTTATGTGGCCTAATGGCACAGTGTAACTTTCTGTGATATTATTTCAAGAGTTTTTATTTTGTGTGTATTTGTAATATTGCTTCATTTGTTGCTTTCTCCACTAATAGGCTTCATAATTAAAAAGGCCAAATTCATTTGTTTAACTCTTCTATAATTCAACATAGTTTCACCATCGCCCAACACAGTATTAGAATCTAATATGTTTTTGAATTGATAACTAAAATTATCCTTTTATTTTTTTTATTTTTTGAGTTGGAGTCTCACTCTGTCGCCCAGACTTGAGTGCAGTGGCCGCTCCTGGCCACCGCAGCCTCGACCTGCTGGGCTCCAGTGATCCTTCCGCCTCAGCCTTCCGAGTAGCCAGAATTACAGGCGCGCGCTACCACGCCCGGCTAATTTTTTGATTTATTGTAGAGATGAGGTCTCGCCTGCCCAGGCAGGTCTCAAACCCATGGGCTCAGGCAATCCACTCACCTCAGCCTCCCAAAGACGCGGGATTACAGGCTGAGCCACCAAGTCCGGCTAAAATTATTCTTTTAAAGATTAAAAACTAAGCTGAGATAATTGAGACTGCATGACAAGTTTTAAAAAGCTTGACAAATATATTTATCAATATTTAATCACCAAAAATATAAACAAAATATGTTTTATGTAATTTTGTCAAATTTGCATATACATGAATGACAATAGTATCAGAATATAAATATGCATACTATTTAGGCACCAAAGTCATTCCAATAATTCCATCTGTTGGTTTAGAGCAGAAAAACTAATTTCTTATTTTGATTTCTTCTACTTCTGAGTGAGTGTATCCAGCTAAGAATTTTAATTGAAGCTGGTTGTTGGTCAAATAACCTAAATCATATAAAAGCGTTCTTTTCCTCTGACTTTGTAAAAAGAAAATATCAGACTACAGAGGTGATTTTTAATGAAACTATTGCAAAGTGTTGGTTGCTACCATTGATTTTCCCAGCAAAATACCAATATATGAGTTGGTATAATTTAAAGCAATTTTGCTGTATTGTATTCCCCATAAGAGCTTTTTCTCTGTCTAAATAGAAATTGGATTTCAACAAGAAAAAAACCTTTGGACAAATCATATTTGGAAATATATTCAAAAGAATAAAATTGATAACATTTTGGATTTAATATAGTTCACCTGGCTTTGGAGTACTACTCTATATGGCTTTCCATATTTATAGCTGTACTTTTTCACCCAGAATTGTCGTTTAACTCACTTGAAATAACAATGGCTTGAAAAATAAACCTTTTTAAAGAGTGTGTTTCCTTCAGAAAACTCTAAACATTTGGAAAAATTTATGACAACCGTCTGAAATAAACACAATAAAGAATAAATGTGTTAAGTATGTTTTATATGGTTAAAGAGTACGTGTTTGGAATTTATATTAAGCCTTAGCTTGACTCACAATCATGAACTGACTAGTTAGGATATTTTCTGACATCTTCTATTCAGTTTCTTGTAAGTTCAAACTTTGAACTTTGTTTCCTTTCCACCATAGAATGTCAGCCCTGTCACTATACAGTAATATTATATCATTCCATAATAGTCTTACCTCATTCTTAGAACTTACTTTCTTCTTTCTTAACCTTATAAACTTTATAGCATTTGACTCACATACTTGCTTCAACCTCTAGTTTGGCAATAACCTGAATGATGTGTGGTTAACACACATGGCATATCAACCTCTCCACCTGGCCTTACAATTGCAAAGTTGTGTTGTGGCAATTCTTGTTCCAGAAGACAAAAGTTCTTAACGTTGCAGCCTTCTTTGAAACATGATATCACACTTTCTACTCATTATAACTCATGTGTTTCAAGTTATATCCATGTATGTCTATCAGTCTATTGCACAGTAAATTAAAGAATCTTGTTTTAATATCTACCCTGTTATTTAAATTATAACGATGGCATCATTGCATATTTTTTATTCCATTATTTTTAAATGCTGAAAAATTGTCTTGCTCTTTCCTATTTACAAATTCACATTGCTTAGATATTTATGTTATTCTTATTTTCCAATTTTATTAAAGACATAATTTATAATGAGGTAGCATAATCTTTGAATAAATCTTTATTTTTCTAGAAATTCATCCTCAAAGGGCAATTGGCACATCAAAACATATGAAAGCATATTAAGGTTTTTTGTATATATTATCAAAATAGGAAATTGCTTTTGCCTATAAATGCTGTAAATATTGAGAACACCTAAAGGGTGTTTATTCAGCTACCTTTTTTTATGTTTTCAAAATACAAACATGTATTTTGAATTTTTAAAATATTGCTATTAAAATATAATTATCCAATTTTATTAGGGAAATGTGTTTCAGAATACAGTTTAATTTCTAGTTTTTGTTTCCTGAATTTTATTTTTTCTTTTCAATGTACATACTATTGAAAGTTCCTGTACTATTTTAGCTAGATCATTGAGTTCCAGGGAAGCAACTCACATGCCCTTAGGATCCTGTATCTTGCTAGAGTGATAAGTTGCTGCAGTGTGAGTTAAGAACTTGATTTGATGGCCACTTTGTTAAGCCACTGCATATCCTTGCACTCATAGAAAATTAAGAACATATACTTTTATGGAGTAAGAAGTTCAAATATCTGCTCCAGTAACTACTTGAAAGCTGAACAAGTTATAAGCATCTAAAATAATCAGGTTGCCGGTTTACAAATTTAAGATGATAATTCCTTCTTCATTTCGATTGTTATGATTATATGAGGATAAAAATATTGCACTGAGAATGCTTTCTATCCAGTTCCTGAATAAACAATACTGAGTAAAAAATAGACATGACATAAAAACCGTCTTAATTAACTCCTAAGATACTTGCCAACTCTACTATTGGAGCAACAGAAGCAAATGGTGGAAAATATAGTGAACAGAGGAGCACAGAGATTCCAGATCTCAAAAGATTAATAAAAGTTGGGGGCGGGATAGGGAATAAAACAATCAGTCCACAGTCTGTGATTCCTAAAATATACCCATTCCCCACTCTACATTTATATAGCTCTATCTCCAGGGATTCAGATCTTTGCTCAATTGTTACCTTTTCACTATGTTCCCACATTTTCACATATAAATTTGAAATGATCATCACAGAACCTTATCCCACTTTCTTGCTCTACTTATCTCTCACTCTCTCTCTTTCTCTTTTTCTCTCTCCCTCTTTCTTTTTGAGTCAGAGTCTCACTCTGTCGCCCAGGCTGGAGTTTAGTGGCACGCTCATGATCACCGCAGTCTCAACCTGCTGCTGGGCTCAGGTGATAGTACTTCTGCCTCAGCCTTCCTAGTAGCTGGAACTACAGGCATGCACCACCACTCCTGGTTAATTTTTCTTGGTTTATTGTAGAGATGAGGTCTCACCAATTTGCCCAGGCTGGTCTCGAATCCCTGAGCTCAGGCAATCCTCTTGCCTCAGCCTCCCAAAGTGCTGGGATTACAGGCATGAGCCACCGCACCTGGCCTCTACTTTTCACCATAGACATATGGTTATTACTATTTAATGCACAGTATATGCCAATTTTTAAATTATTATTTGTTTTCTTTCACTCATAATGATACAGAGGCTGGCACCTTTGTTTATTATGTTAACTGCACCTCCCCCAGGACCAATCAGTGACTAACACCAGTCGATGATAAACAAATGACTGTTGGATGAATACATACCTTCAGCAATACTAAAGCAAATGACTTTGGCATCTAGTTAGCACAGAAAGAAACCAGTTAGAAAGGAAAGACAGCTGGTGAGTGTTATTGATTACTCTGGCCTGCGAGTCACGAAAGGAATTGAAAAGCTGTTGAGAGGACACAATATCTAGTGTGGGTTGTCCTGGACACCAAAGTAAATGACTTCTTTAGCTAAAATTGTCCTCCAAATTGTCCTCAAAAGAAGTACAATCAGTTGCTTATGGTATGAGCACAACATGCTGTCATCTTATTTTTGTCTTGCATGCTTCTTCTGATTTAAGAATCACCAGAAACATATAAATGTTAGAAATATATAACTGTTAAAATGTGAGCAATGTGTGTGTCCTCATCACTTGCCCCTCCTCAGCTATGATTCTAGAGCCTGCATTTCTACTATGACTATGTCTGCTCTAATTTCGGCCTGAGTCATATTTTGCCTCGATGGTAACAATGAATATTTTAACTTGCATTTTACTATCTATCAATAAGGAGGCAGATTTTAAAATATTCCATATATGAATATGTTTTTCAAATGTCACTATATTAATATAGTTAATATATTTTCTAATAATTATGAAGTTATGCAGAATAATTCCATTTTGCTTTGCTATTGAATTTTAACATAGTTCTCCGTGATTCATTATATTCAGAGTGATTAGACAACTAGTGAGTCCTTTATTATACAATTTTATAAGGAAATATTACACCTTTTAAATATTCAACATAACACATCCCATACAAGTTCTTTTTATAAACAAGGAGAGATAAGTCCAATATATATTAGAAATAGATGCAAGTGGATATGTATATAACCTTTGGTTTAATGACATTTAATGAACTCAGTGGCAGACAGAATAAACACCAGCGTCAAAATGCATACAATTAAGTACTGCCATATACCAAAGCACATCACCAATTACTAAAGAAAAGTTAAAAAAAAATAGGCAACTTGAGTAATCAGTGACTTTTAAAAAATAAGACAGATTGACAATAGATGTAGATCTAGACATAATTTTAAAATCACACAAAAAATAAATATATGTAGACTTCAGTTGAAAAGTTGTCAGAATGACCAAAAAGTGTAAATTCTACAAAATGTATTTTAAAATTATTCAAAAATTTTAATCACATCAGTACGTGTACATAAAAATAAAAACTACTTTTCTTGTACTATTAGAAAATAATTAAAACTTTAATAGAATATTGAGACATGAGCAATATTATTTTCTGCTGCTGGTAAAAATGCTAACCTGTATATAAATTCTGGAGTATTTTCTTCCTTTATCATTTACCACGGCATATGTTTTTGAGAAATTTATTTTCAATAAATAATCTCCAAATTCCCCTAAGATTTGGCAAAAAGGAAGTTCATTCAGTTTGTGGTAGAAAAGCTTACTACTTTTCAACCATGTCTCAGAACTTTGTATTTATAACTAATTTAATCCCTATAACAAATTTAAGGACTCAACTTATTATTCTTCTTATTGTTATTATTATTATATTTTTAAAAATTAAGGTAGAAAGATTTTTTAAAAAAACTCTACAGCTAATAAACAAGAATGTTAATTCAAATCCCAGAAGTTTGGAGTTTGTTCTCTTAATGGCTAGCTACCGTGTATCTTAAAGATTAGAAAATAAAGTAAATCTTGACAACAGGAGAGCGTTTAACAAAAATTGGTTTGATCACAGGAATTCTATGCAACTCTCAAAGTTGTTTACATAAAAATATATATTGAACTAAATAAATGTTAAAAATATTTGTTGTTTTCATTTTTTATTGTGGTAAAGTGCATATGACATAAAATTTACCTAAATAAACATATTTTTATAACAACTATATTATCTTTACTAAATTCACATATAACTGAATTTAACTAAATTATGTAGGCCTGTGAAATTAGTTATTTTTATTTTGTTTTAGTCTTTCCACCTTTTATCACTTTCTAACATACAAATACTATAATTGGGAAAAATAATGTTCCTAATAAAGTAAAAACAAATTAATTGCAGTTTTTCTTGGGTTGTACATTTGTATATTTTTCTGATTTGTAAAGTGTTTCTCAGGTCACAGTTTACTTTGGAACTATATATGACAGCTCCGAGTAAATGTAGTAATGATTATTACAAATCCAAGTTATCAAAGATTTGAAATTGATTAGTTTTTAAGATATTGATTAATTTCTTTTAATAATTCTCAAGTTGAACTGAAACAACTAGTCATTTCTATTTGTTTAATAAAGAATCTGGTGATAAATAAAATAATTATTGTATAAAAGAACTTTTCTATTAAACACACTGTGAAGAGAAAGAAGGTATTTAAAAATGAAGTTGAAAAGTTATTAGAAGTATTTAGATAGCTCTTATTTAGACTGACTAATACAATGTTTCTACTGGGAAAGTATCAGGATATGCAATATGAAAGTGTATGAAATCCCAAATTCCTACATTAAAAGCTTTGAGTAATTGTTTGTGCAGATTGCACCTCAATTCTAAGAATAGAGAGGTGGGTGGGCTTCTTACCAACCCGTAACAGTGGAGTCATTGCTTCCAGTTAAAAGTGTGTTACCGTCGGGCTTGGTGGCTCAGCCTGTAATCCCACGCCTTTGGAGGCTGAGGTGAGTGGATTGCCTGAACCTGAGGGTTCGAGACCCGCCTGGGCAACTTGGCGAGACCTCATCTCTACAATAAATCAAAAATTAGCCGGGTGTGGTAGCGCACGCCTGTAGTTCCAGCTACTTGGAAGGCTAAGGCGGAAGGATCGCCGGAGTCCAGCAGGTCAAGGCTGCGGTAGCCGGGAGCGGCCACTGCACTCCAGTCTGAGTGACAGAGTGAGACTCCAACTCAAAAAAAAAAAACAAGTGTGTTACCAACAATAAATCCAGATGAGAGATTAAGGAACATGGTATAAATCATTGCCACTACCAGCAAAACCACTCTTTAGATGTTTGCAATACTAAAATATGCTAGTAAAATTTTTATTAAATAATTAAAACTGGAATAATGCAAACTAATATATCAATCATTTTACCTGACATGATTTTCCATATTTTCAATGTCCAAAAGTACATAAGTACCTCTCAGAGGAAACAATTTCGTGTTTTGTTTTTTTGAGTTGGAGTTTCACTCTGTGGTCAGACTGGAAAGCAGTGGCACAATCACAGCTCACCATAGCCTTGAACTCCTAGGCTCAGGTGATCCTACTGCCTTAGCTCCCCAACACACGAGGACTACAGGCATGAGCCGCCACATAAGGCAACTTTTTTAGTTTTTTTGTAGAGACGAGGTATTGCTATATTGCCCTGGTTGGTCTTGAACTTCTGAGCTAACTGATCCTTCCACCATGACCTTCCAAAGTGCTGAGTTTACAAGCATGAGCCACAGCGCCAGGTCTGAATTTAGGTTTAATCCATTATTTGAACTTGGATCTGCAGTAGTGATGGGCTAGCAATAACCTACCTTCATTTTACCATTTTCTATTCTCTCTCACTTTGTATGTCTAGTGTTCTAATTGATTTCCTTGCAGTTTATGATTTTCTGAAGAATTTCTCACAATTCTTAGTTCTCTTATTTCTCAGTTTTTGCAATGTTTTCACTTAAAAATGATCCTATGAAAACCAGAGTTGTTTAGCAATTTCTCCATTTATAAATATCACATAGAAAAATTAGAAATTCCCTTCTAGTGCAGACTACTGAGAGACTACACCTCAATATTTGACATACTAGTGACCAAATGAAGAACTAGACAGTGATAAGACAAGGTATCCTAATGGCAGAAAAATAATTTTAGTGTTATTATGATTTCTTATGATCTGAAGGTTTTCCAAACTAAAATATTTTATTAATAAAGAGAGCTAATCCAAAGAATATTTTAATGTACTGATTCTGTATAATTGTCTTCTTATTTTCACAAAGACATTATTTCCTTACAAGAAAGCACTCAGTTTCATATGCAGTGACTATCACTCAAGTGCTTTGCTATAGAATAGCTAAATCAGATAAGTTAGTATGGTTGCTTTAATGCTTAAACAATTTTAGTATTTTTAAAATTATTCAGCTAAAATTTAACATCTTTTCTGTTTGATAAGTTTTAGCAACTGTGTTCATAATATTAATAGCACCTATCAGTTATTAAACATTTACTAGATATTAGCTTAGAGTCATATTATTTCCAAATGTGTTTATTGCCCGGAAACCCTATTAACCCAATTTTTGAATTAGAAAAAAGAAATTAGGCTAAAAAAGTAATATTCACAGCCATTTAGATAAAGGTATATAGCACATAAGAGCTCAACAAACTGAACTCTTATTTAATTTTAATTTTATTTTTAAGTTTTATTTAAAGAAAAGGTCTCACTCTCACAAAGGCTGGAACGCAGTGGTGTGATCCTAGCTCACTGCAGTCTCAAACTCTTGCCCTCAAGCAATCCTCCTGCCTTAGCCTCCCAAAGCTTTGGATTGCAGGCATAAGTCAATAGGCTTGGTCAATAACCCAAACTTTAAGTCTGACTTGAAAGTTCTAACAATACTCTCCTTATATGCCTCTACCGGCTTTGACACTTCATTTATATGTTCAATTTACAAGTTATAGACACTAGATCAAAAACAGCAAGTGACATATTCTTGCTTGAGTCTTCTTTTTCCCTGTTCCAAGCTTTTTTTGAGGGCCATGTTGAACTGTTGTACAGCTCTGAGTTTTTATTAATAGCGTAGTTCATACATTTTTGTGGACTCAGCATTTTTCTCAGATAAAATTTAAAGCATATAAACAAGGAATGAAATTAGGGGAAATGATATATACATATCGTATATGTGTGTGTGTGTGTGTGTGTATATATATATATATATATATATATATAGAGAGAGAGAGAGAGAGAGAGAGAGAGAGAGTCTTTTCCTTTGTTATAGATCAATAGGTAATACTGTCCCATAGGTATAAAAGAGGTTCCTTGAACCAAGCTTCAAAATGTTTTCTTTTCTTTTGAAAAGAACTGATAAGCAGCTACATATATCTGTAGGTTTTTGAGAGAATGATAGGTGATGCACACTGTAATCTTTCCCTTCTTTGAGAATAGCACTTTTTGGGAGGGGAAGAGTATATTTCACTGACACTCTTACAAATTATGATTGTTTCTTTTTATGTCAGTACTCAAAAAGAACCCCGGAAATGATAGTTTTACAGATTTAGAAAATAATGAATAGAGCCTCCAAGAGAGAAATCCCATGGGTGATGTTAGCTCACTTTAATGATGACATTTGACAGCAGTTTTTGTTTAGCATGAGGTTCCCTTGGCAACTCGTTTATTGGAAAACTGGAAATGGTAGAAAAGCACTGAAATGCGCATCTTAATTTAAAGGGTATTGATGACTTCCCCCCTTTTTTCATTCTTTTAATGTGGCATAATCATTTAAGGGAATTAATCATTAATCTAATATTAATTTGTGCAAAGCATAAATACATTTTTAAGGAATGAAGCAATTCGAGAAAGATTACCTTTTATGAATTTATTTCAATGTACACAGTTTTCTTTAGTATTTGAGATATGTTAAAAATTAAATGTCATACTGTTCTCACTTCCAATTTCAAGTGTGATTGTAGAGTTTTTTTATTGACTGAAGAAATATTCTAAATAATGACTATGAAATGCATACTTATTAGAGAAACTGACATTTTCCTTGAACACTGAACCACTGTGATGAATTAGGTTCCATGCTAAAAAACAAAAGGTGAAAATGATTAATGAGCAATAGAAACACGTGTTGCAACATAAAAGTTGTCAACATTTTAATGAAAGTATGAAGTTTATATTTAATGAGACTAAAAGTCACAATGTAATAGAATACTTCTCAATTATATTCTATTTAAGTTTCTCATTAGCGTATCTTCAGTCTGTATGTAAAATATGCTTACTGATGCTTAAGAAGACTGACTTCATATAGCATGTAGATGACTCTAGTAAGTGTATACATTATTGAACCTCACAGTTGAATAACATGCTTCTAAGAGTCAATTGTGTCTATTCAAAACCTGATTGTGCAGTTGACTTAGTTACTGCTATTTTGAAACCGAATATTGAATATTTTATAAGCTTATTAACTATAAATGATGGAAGAGATAATTGTTTCCATAGAAATTAAGTAGGTGTATCAGAAAAAAAATCAGTTGATATGAATCTCTCAGGAAGGCCACTCCTGAATTAGGTGTTGAAGAAACAATTGGAAACTTTTTGTGAGAAATATAAGATGATTCATGCAGAAACTGCTTTTGTTGGTTTCTGAGTTATTTTAATTTTTAGACAAATGAAGTGAGATAAACTGACAACACACACATAAATGAAAGCATCATCATGATCAAGCAAATGAAAATATTCATAACAAAATCATTTCCTCATGCTTCTGTATGTAGTCTATCCCTCTCCCTCTATTCAACCCACTTTCAGAAAATAAATATATGCCGCTGCAGGTTACCTAAATGGAATCACACTATTTGTCTTTCATATTTTTTTCTGTTTTGTATATTTTATGCAGCACATTATATTGAAATTCATTTATGCTGTGCATAACAATAATTGATTCATTTTTAATACTAAGTAGTTTTGCATTGTCTAGGTATAGAATAATCTTTTTATCCACTCACTGTTTGTTCATTATGTATGTTTTTTTCCAGATTTGGTTATAACAAATAAAGCTGCACTGAACATGTCTGCACAGTCGTTTGTATGTCGTGTGTTTTCATTATTCTTAAACACATAGAAGTGGAGTAAATGGTTCACGGTAGGCATATAGTGACTTTTTTTTAAAAGAAATAATCCAAAGAGATCATCACATTTTACACTATTTTCAGCACTATATGGCCTTAAGTTCTTTCATTTCATCACCATTCTTTGATATGGTATGACTTGAATTTTAGCAATTCTAATGCACATTTAGTGACATATCCTGGTGTTTTTAACTTTCATTCCATAATTATTAATGATGTTAACACATATTTTCAAGTATTTTTTCTATTCTTATGTCCTTGGTAAAATATCTGTTCATATCTCTTGCCTGTTTTGTAATTGGGTGGTTTGCTTTTTTATTATTAAATTATATATATTATGTATTCAAGTATTTTATCATATATATGCTTTGCAAATATTTCTGTCAATCTCTGTCAGGTTTTTGTGTTATTGTTTGAAGTTTAGACATTTTTTAGTTTTAATGAAGTCTAACTTACTATCTCTTTTCCTTTAAGTATCATACTTTTGATGTTATACATAAGACATATTTGTCAATCCATGGCCCTCACTTTTTTTAGGCCTATTGACTAACTTTAACTCAATATCATATGATCCTAATTGTAATCTCAAAATAAGATTATTTGAACTATTCAACTTTGTTCTTATTTTTTCAGTTGTTTTGCTTATCCTAGTCCTTTCCAAAAGGATTTTGAAAAATTTCTAAGTTTTTACCAAAAAAAAAAAAAAGAGAGAGAGAGAGAGACGCAGAGGTTTTTGGTATTGCACTGAATGGATAGAACTGACATTGTATTAATATTGAGTCTTTCATAAATGAGAAATATCTCTTCCTTTATCCGTTATATTTTAATTTCTTTTAGAAATGTTTTATAGTTTTCAATGTATATGTCTTATGTGTGTTATGTCAGATTTATCCCCAAGCATTAAAAAAAAAAAAAAAGTTTGAGTAGGTGTAATTCTCAACTTCAGAAAAATCCCTACTTCTACATAAGGAGCCTGACCAAGAAGAAGTCAAACATAAAGACTGTAAAAATATTTGACTCAATACCTTCTAAAATGTTGAAACCACACTTTCTGAGAATCTGCTGGGCTTGCACAATAGTTAATTCTTCCTTATTAAACTCTTATGACCTTCCTTTACATCTCAGTCCTACTTGAACGCAAAGACCATCTGTGTCTCACTCAGGAGGTACCCTCCAATTTCTTCATGACCAACAGACCAAAAGAGTGTTAAGTAGAAATGTATCATATGTTAAAGAAGTCACAGGACCTAAGCAGTAAGTACCAGCAGGAACCAAGAGATAATACAAAAATGGATTCTGAAGATGGTGAGTCAAGATGGCAGAAAATTATATTCGATAAGGAAGGAAATATTTATATGGAAGAGTCTTCCAGTTTTGTGATTCCACCACAGAATTTCACATTA
The DNA here is from genome assembly GCF_000164805.1 of Carlito syrichta. Classification (NCBI taxonomy): domain Eukaryota; kingdom Metazoa; phylum Chordata; class Mammalia; order Primates; family Tarsiidae; genus Carlito; species Carlito syrichta. The sequence goes on along the minus strand of NW_007252419.1, from coordinate 4,327 downwards.
ATCCACTCTATCATAGACACCAAATACATAAGAACCAATGATCAAAAAGTAAGTTCGTCTTCTTCAAAAGACTTCTAGAGAATGGGGGAAATCTCTCAGAATCCAAAGGCCTATTATATTCATGAAGCTATTAGCAGTTCAGGAGTCCAGGACATAGAAAGACCTTCCTCCCTAAATAAAAGAAAAGCAATTGTATCTGACTATTAAGGCAGATCTATTATTGATAAGCTGATTTAAGTTATGGAGGCAACATATTTCACAATTGTCAATATTTTAATCCCTGCTTCATAAATGCATTAGATAAAACAAATCGACTATTTTCAGCTGGTAACTTTTGTGGTGACTTTTTATCAAGGGAAATCTGAAACAGAATTTAGTACTAAGAAGTGGAATACAGTTATGATGAAAACATGAAACATAAAGCCTTGACTTTGGGCTCACAAGGGAAGTAGAAGCTGGAAGAACCTCAACAAGATTCATGGGGAAATCTGGAAGGACCTCAAAGAGACTGTTGGGGAAGAATTGAAGAAGAGTGAGAAAAAAGCTATTGAAAGTTGGAGAAAAATGGAGCTTGTTTTGCAGTGTTGGAAAGTTTGACAATATTGTTACCGTCAGTGATAGCCTAAATAGAAAAGGTGTCTTATGAACTCTTGAATTCAGCTGGGACTATTTCTAAAAAGAACACAGACTGTATTGAATGTCTTCTTTTAGCGCTTGTTCATAAAATATGAGAGGAGAGACATCAACCTGAGAAAGAATTGTGCAGGTTTTATTGAGAATTAAAGGAAATATAAAAAAGCTAAGACTAGCTGGGTTTAAAAATAAAACTATTTCTCATCCTCATCCTCATTTTCTTTCTGAAAAACTTTCTCAAAGTTATAAATAGCCTCGTAGTATAGATCCCAAGGATGTATTTGTAAGACGCTATGTTAATCTCAAAAGGACATAATAGGACTTCTAAGAGTCTTAAGCCTATGCATGCCTCATAATTTTTTTTAATGAGCTCAAACGGATTCTAATAATCCTAAAGATATTTTCTCACTCTACTTATTCTCTTTCCTAAAAGTAGAGAAGGGTTTGTATTAGATACAAATGTATCAGAGAAACACTCAAAGTTTCAAAATTCACTATAAAAAAGGGTAGAAGAAAATAAAAATAAAACAGGTATTTGGACTCCCAAACTTCTGTAGGTAGGAAGTTGATTGAATAGTCTGGCCAATTACACACACTGTTGTTTTATTTGTTTATGAGTTTGTTTGTATATTTCTTACTGAAAAGGAAGAATGACTTAAAACTAAAAATCAAAAGTTACAACTTTTTCCAAGACCAGGGCTTGTGCCCCAATGCAGGAACTGTATTCCTAACATGACATGCATGTCCTAAGTTAAAGAATTGCTGACATGTCCCAATTTAAAGAATTGCTATAGATCAGCAGTGGCTATATGCCTTGTGACTCTCCCCCTTTTGAAAGTGTCTGTTGGGGGCAAGATGGCGACGGCATAGGTGAACTGGTGAGATTCTCTGAACGGACCAAGACTGCAAACTGCTGAATAGACAGGCTGTAAAGCAGAGGGAAAAGTGAACAAAACCAGAAGACCCTCATAAAGAAGAACAGGTCATTGCAGAAGAGAAATAAAAGCAACCCCACCTTCCCTCAAGAACAGAATTGAAGAGGAGGAGGGAAAGGGGTAGAGGGAGAAAAATCTACATAAATGAAGAAAAACCAAAAGAAGAGTATGGGTCTCTCCCAGACGCCTGGGAGAGCAGACACTGAGAAAACTGACTTTGGAATACAAACAATGAAAAGTCCCCAGAATGAAGGGTCTCAAAATGCAAATGTAGATATCAAAACAATAATGGAGAGATTAAAAAGAATTGAGGAGACACAAGAAGAAACTAGGAAGGAGCTGATATCTGAGATAACAGTAATAAAGAATGTGAATGAAATAAATAACAAATTGATAAGCATGGAAAGCAGAATTACCCAAGCAGAAGAAAGAATCTCAGAGCTTGAGGACCAAAATATAGAAATAACCCAAACTCTTAAAAACACAGAAAATAAGCTAAAAAAGACAGAACAAAACCTTCAAGAGATGAGTGACTACCTCAAGAGGCTTAACCTAAGAATAATCGGACTCCCTGAGGCAGAAAGAGAAACAGAGACCACATTGGAACAGACTTTCCATGAGATCATTCAAGAAAATTTCCCTTATCTAATCAGTGATACAAAAATTCAAACACAAGAGATTCAGAGACCCCCGCAAGACAACAAATGAGAAGACCAACTCCTAGACACATAATAATTCGCCTAAATAAAGTAGGCACAAAAGAAAAAATCCTAAAGGCAGCAAGAGAAAAAGGCCAGATCACCCACCATGGAAGACCAATCAGAATAGCAGCAGATTTATCTGCAGAAACCCTGCAGGCTAGGAGAGCTTGGAGCCCTATCTTCAAAGTCCTAAAGGATAAACAATTTCAACCAAGAATAACCTACCCAGCCAAGCTAAGCTTCATCAGTGAGGGAGAATTAAAATCTTTCCCAGATATCCAATCCCTAAGAACTTATGCAGCCACAAAACCATCTCTACATGAAACACTCAAGAAAGTACTAAACACAGAAGAAAAGGAAAAAAGAACAACGTTCTTCACAAGAGTACAGGGAAAAGAATAAAATATACACAAACCAACCCCAAAAGCAAAAGAAAGACAAAAAAAAAAAAAGAAAAAGAAAAAAGAAAAAACCAAGTGGAAGAACAATAACTCAATAAGAACTCCATGATAGGGACGAACTCTCACATTTCAATAATTAGTCTGAATGTGAATGGACTAAACGCACCACTGAAAAGACATAGAATGACAAAATGGATAAAATATCACCAGGCAACAATATACTGCCTTCAAGAGACCCATCTCACTAGAAAGGACATACACAGACTCAAAGTAAGAGGATGGGAAACAAATTTTCAGGCGAATGGAACACAAAAGAAAGGAGGAGTCGCGATCCTAATTTCAGACAAAATACCATTTAAGCTATCAAAAATTAAAAAAGATACAGAGGGCCACTACATAATGATAAAAGGTTCACTCCATCAACAAGAAATATCTATCCTAAACATATATGCACCCAACATAGGCGCACCAACATTCATAAAGCAACTTCTAGGAAAACTAAAGAAAGACATTGACTCTAACACCATAATAACTGGGGACTTTAATACACCACTCACAACCTTAGACAGATCATCAGGACAAAAAATCAGCAAGGAGATCCGGAACCTCAATGAGACTCTGGACCAAATGGACTTAATTGATACCTATAGAACACTCCATCCAAAGACCACAGAATACACATTCTACTCATCACCACATGGAACATATTCTAAGATCGACCACATAATTGGACACAAATCAAGTATAAGCAAATTTAAAAGGACTGAAATTCTACCATGCACCTTCTCGGACCACAGTGGAATAAAAATAAACATTGACACCAAAAGTCCCCCCAAAACCCACAAAGACATGGACACTAAACAGCATGATGCTAAATAACTCCTGGGTCAATGATGACATCAAAATAGAGATCAAAAGATACCTGGAAACAAATGAAAATAAAGAAACATCTTACCAAAATCTCTGGGATGCCTTAAAAGCTGTAATAAGAGGGGAATTTATATCCCTACAAACACACATGAGGAAAATGGAAGGAACAGAAATTGACAACCTAACAAGCCACCTAAAGAAGCTGGAAAAGCAACACCACAAAAACCCTAATTTCAGCAGAAGAATCCAGATCACCAAAATAAAAGCCCAAATCCAGGACATAGAAGACAAAAAGATAATACAAAAAATCAATGAAACAAAAAGCTGGTTCTTCGAAAGGGTAAACAAGATTGATGGTCCCCTAGCTAGACTGACCAAGAAAAAACGAGAAAAAAACCAAATAAGCATAATCAGAAACACAAAAGATGAAGTCACATCTGACCCTGAAGAAATACAAAAGATCATTAGAGACTACTACGTACACTTGTATGGAAACAAACTTGAAAACCAGAAGGAAATGGAAGACTTTCTGACATCACACAACCTACCTAGGTTGGAACAAGAAGAAATTGAGACCCTAAATAGACCAATAACAATCAAGGAAATCGACCACGTAATAAGAAAACTTCCTACAAAAAAAGCCCTGGTCCAGATGGCTTTCCAGCAGAATTCTACAAGACATTTAAGGAGGAGCTGATACCAATCCTACTGAAGGTATTCCAGGCGATTGAAAAAGATGGAACTCTGCCCAAATCATTTTACGAAGCCAACATCACATTGATACCCC
>NW_007252418.1:20703-21869 GCF_000164805.1 Carlito syrichta | reverse complement strand
TTCTTGATAAAAACCCTCAAACATCTAGGCATACGGGGAACATACCTCAAAATAGTAAAAGCCATCTATGAGAAACCCACAGCCAGTATAATCCTAAACAAACAAAAACTGGAACAATTTCCCCTGAAAACTGGAACAAGACAAGGATGCCCACTCTCACCCCTCCTGTTCAACATAATATTTGAAGTCCTGGCTCAAACAATCAGAGAAGAGAAGGCAATCAGGGGTATCCAAATAGGGAAAGAGGAAGTCAAATTATCTCTCTTTGCAGATGATATGATTGTATACCTTGAAAACCCAAGAGAATCTGTCAAAAACCTCCTTACACTGATAAAGGACTTTGGCAAAGTCTCAGGATACAAAATAAATGTGCAAAAGACAATGGCATTTCTTTACACCAATAATAAACAAACAGAAACCCAAATAAAAAACACAATTCCATTCACAATAGCCACCAAAAAAATGAAATACCTTGGCATCTTCCTAACCAGAGACGTGAAAGACCTTTACTATGAAAACTACAAAACACTGCTCAAAGAAATCAAAGATGACACAAACAAGTGGAAAAATATCCCATGCTCATGGACTGGAAGAATCAACATTGTGAAGATGTCCATCTTACCTAAGGCAATCTACAGAGTCAATGCAATACCCATCAAATTACCAGCAACATTCTTCTCAGACCTAGAAAAAACAACACAGAAATTCATATGGAAACACAAACGTCCAAGAATAGCCAGAACAAGTCTCAGCAAAAAAAAAACAAAGCAGGGGGTATCACATTACCAGACTTCAAACTCTACTATAAAGCTACAATCATCAAAATAACTTGGTACTGGTGTAAGAATAGGCATATAGATCAATGGAATAGAATTGAGATTCCAGAAGCAAAACCTCAATTTCTCAACCATCTCATCTTCGACAAAGCCTCCACCACCTACCACTGGGGAGAAGAGAACCTATTCAGTAAATGATGCTGGGAAAACTGGCTGACCACATGCAGAAGATTGAAACAGGACCCCTACCTATCCCCATGCACAAAGGTTAACTCCAAATGGATCAGAGACCTAAAAGTAAAACCTCAAACCATAAGAACCTTAGAAAATGAAGGACATACCCTCATGGAAGTTGGACTGGCCTCCTATTCCTGAACAAAACCCAAACCC
>NW_007252418.1:2267-19568 GCF_000164805.1 Carlito syrichta | reverse complement strand
CGGAAGGATCACTGGAGCCCAGCAGGTCAAGGCTGCGGTGGCCAGGAGTGGCCACTGCACTCCAGTCTCGGCGACAGAGTGAGACTCCAACTAAAAAATAAAAATAAAAATAAAAAAAGTGGTTTCCATCAGTATTTAGACACTTCTGATTACAGTGAACTAAAAGTAATATATAGATAATATCTCTTAAAATGTGTATACATTTTTTGGCACCACCGGTATATGTGATATGTGTGTGTGTGTGTGTGTGTGTGTGTGTGTGTGTGTGTATGCATTCATGTAAGTATACAACATTCTAGGGGGAAACCTTTAAAAAGCCCAGAATTATCTTTTGGAGCATGGACCCCTTGTAGTACACTCAGAATTTGTTCCTCTAGATCAAACCATCAACCAAACTTTTTATTTGGAAGTTTTAAGAAGGTTACATTACAATTTGCAAAAGAACTGTCCTGAGTTGTGGCAAGCAGGTGACTGGCTCTTCCACCATGAAAATGCACCTGCCCACATGTTTTTGACCAAAAACCACATGACCCTTATGCCCCACTCTCTCCATTCACCTGATCTTGCCAGGAGCAACTTTTTTTTGTTTCCCTGGATGAAAAAATTCTTGATGGGAAATGTTTTGACAATGTGGAAGAGGTGAACCAAAAATGACAGAAGCACTAAAAGGGATCAAGATCTATGAGTTCAAAACCTGATTTGAGCAGTGGAAAAATCACCTCAATAGATGTATTGCATCAAATGGAGATTACTTCGAGGGTGACTGAAGCTTAAACATGTAAGAATAAATACACAATTTTTATAAATAAATCCCATTTTTGTGTATGTCTATATATATATATATATATATATATATATACACAGATATATACATCAGGTAATATTGCTCTGAGTGGGGTATTTACAACATAGTACATGTGATTTTGACCATTCTTGACATTCTTGCTCTGAAAAAGGATGCAAATTGAGAATAAATTACATGTATGCATCCATATGCACTCTTCAAATAGGCAATTGAAATGAGAATATTTCCAGTGAGGCTAAAAATAATAAAACTCTGTGTAATCTGAAAAGTGGAAAAGCATTTTAGAACATATATTAAAATACAATAAAAATAAAGGTAGATTCTATCCCAGTGTGCCTGAATTCTTATTCCAGGATGTGATTTTAAGGCAGAATGAGATAAAATGCCTGGAGAGAAAGAATAACGATTTTAGACACGAAAGCAATTCCCAGTATGAGTTCAGGGTTACACTGCACCTGAACTCTAAGCAAATGAGCAACGGCCAGTTGGGCTCTGGAACATCCCTGAGTGGCTAGCCCTGCCGCCCGGGTCAGCAGGAGCTTGATACAGCGTCACTCCAAATTGTCCATCTATTGATCTAGGAACAGCAAAAGTACACTCAGTGGGATGTTGGACCCTCAAAAAACTTTAGAAACACAGAACTCTAATCCATCATCTGTAGGTTCTCTCACCTCTCATGTCTTTTCTTGAGTTTTGCTGTTGTTGTTACACTGTTGTTTGTTTGTTTTTATCCATTTTGTCCAAGAATTCCCTCAGATTCTTATAATCTGGACTGAGACCACCCAAGACTCTCTCAGCACCTACCTTTGTAGCTATTGATTGATACCTGTAACTTTGTATAGTATGATTTCCCTGCCCTCCCAGTTTCCCACGCACCTAAACACCATCTCTTTGAATCTGCTTTCTCCAAGTTGACCAATGACCTCAGAAAATGTAGTCAGACCTGGTTATCTCCTCTCAGTTTATCATTAACGTTACAGTATTTGACTCTGTTCACCGGCATCTCAGTTTCAAGACATGACTGTGGCCTTGAGTATGCTTACCTTCTTCATTGACCTCTGTTTTTCCAACATTCTTATGTCAGCATTTCCCAAAGCTATGCCTGAGTTCAGCCTATGCCTCTAAACTTTTTGCTCTCTGCAGGCTCTTAATCATCCCTGTAGCTTCAGCCATGAGCACTTTGCTGATGAGTCTCTGTAGTCTATGTTTCTCTGCTCACATTTCCAAATGTCAGTCAAATACCTACACCTGGAACTTAGCACTTCTAACATTAAATTCATGATGGTCTGCTTTATTCTTACAGTCATGATTATTTGTGCGCTCTAACTTAATAATAGAGCCTTCCTTGTCCACAGACTCAACATGTCACTTTGAACTATATTGGACTCCATCCTGCCCACTTCTCCACTAATAAAACTGGTTGTTTTTTTTGTGGTTTTTTTTTTTTTTTTGGTTTTGTTTTTTGTTTTTTTTGAGTTGGAGTCTCACTCTGTCGCCCAGACTGGAGTTCAGTGGCATGCTTCCGGCCACCGCAGCCTCGACCTGCTGGACTCCGGCGATCCTTCCCCCTCAGCCTTTCAAGTAGCTGGAACTACAGGTGCGCGCTGACATGCCCGGCTAGTTAAAAAACTGATTGTTAAAATCTATTATTAACACCTTTCAAATGTCTCATTGCTGTTTTGCAATTTTAAAAAAAGTCTCGTGTCTGAATTCTTCTCTCCTTCTTCCTATACTTTCATCAAGCCCTTACCAGCCCTATTATGTTTATACCTACCTTGTCTTCCTTCAATACAACCTTTTACATCTCCATCTGTAACATCTTATTGTTTTTCTTAAACCCATATCATCCCAGTTTTATTAAAAAGTAACTACCTTTTATTTAATATTAGTTGCATTTCTCATTTAACACTTGGATTACCTACTTGGGGGACCAGCTCATGCATCTGCCTCACTTACCTGAAACTTGTTTGAAGTCTGAGATTATTTTTGTTCATCCTGAAACTTCTTAACATCCTGAAACTTTTGGCCAGTTGCCTGCCAAAGAGTTACATTGCACCCCAAATTAGGTGGCCTCTTTGTTTAGTAATGGCATTTTTCAGTGTGCTCTGGGCTGAACATCATATATTATTTCATTCAATTGACAACAGTTTTGTAAAGTATTAATCATGTTCTCATTTTATATAAGAAGAAAAATAAGATCATAGTGGTAAAGCAACACAACTGATTAATAGAAGAATGAAATTCAAATTTTTATCTGTGGATAAAAATGTTTCGAAACCATGGTTTTTCTTTCAAGATATTACACTGCCTGTCAATAACTCATGCTGGATATCTTCTCTAACTCTATAAATATGTGACCAAAATATATGATCCTTATTCTGCATTATTCTCCCAAGTAACCAAAAACATCTGCCCAAATAATATCTAGGACATACCATGGAGAGAAGAAAAAGGGTCATATTTAAAAAATTTTTACAGAGCAATGATAGGCTAAATGCCTACATTCTAGTCCCTAGAATCGGTGAAGATGTCACATTACCTGGAAAAAAGAAATTCTGTAGACATGATTAAATTAAGGATCTTAAAATGGGGAAATGATCCTGGATTAGCTAGGTGGGTCTTTATAAGTGGGAGGTAAGAGGGCCTGAGCCAGAGAAGGAGATATGAGAATGGAAACTGAGGTCAGCTACTTAGAAAGCTGAGGTGGAAGGATTGCCTGAGCCCAGCAACTCAAGGCTGTGGTGGTCATGAGCATGTCACTGCACTCTCCAGCCTGGGTGACAGAGTGAGACTCTAACTACAAAAAAAGAAAAGCTACCGTTGAGAAGCCAGTTCATCCTTTGGCTAGTGATTAGAGGATAAAGTTAAAGTGAACTGCTAGAAAAACATGGCAAAGCTAAGCAACCTGAAAATGGCTGCTCATTGGGTATATTGACTCTATGTTATGTCTTTTCACAGATAAATGATTTTTTAAAGTGTATGTATATCCCATATTCTACAGAGTCTGTCCTCTCCAGTGTATCATTTTAAGAAAGAGATGGTGACAGCTCTAGTGGCAATAAATGACGACAGAGCTGAAAAGGGGTGATGTGTCAGGCATGCATTCCTAATGGTGAGTGATTTCGAAGAGGGGCTTGGCCCAAAGAGGCGTGGCTTTTTGGCTGAAATTGGACTTGAATTGATTTAGGTGTGGGAATTATTCCTAAAACAGCGTTAGATTTTATTTACATACTCTTCCCTTCCCTCTTAGTCAAATTACTGATTTGCATGGATTAAGTATGACATCCTATCCCTGTGTTTCCTTCTACCTCTTGAAATCTGTATGCATTTTTTTAAGCAAAAAGAACATGTTTTATCTACTTTTAAACTGAAAATATTAATTAACATCTTAAAAATAGTAGCTTCCAGATGACAATACATCGAACTATCATTAGTCACAATTTCTCACTCCAAAGTGGTAGAACCGAAAAGTCAGGCTCTGGAACACACCTTAAGTGACTCATTGTGGAAAAAAAAATTTGATAGTGAAATGTCCTGTGGATAATTCACAATAAAGATCATAGGTTTCAAAATGTCAAGTTCAGATAGTTGTATCATCTATTTTTGTTGTTGTTGTTGTTGTTAAATAATTCAAATATTTTTCTTCTGAAAAGTTATTTCCTCTAGGTATTTGGAGCTTATTTTGATAAATATTTATTTTTCCCCTAAAAAATACAGAATGGATTCAAGTATATCTAATGCAAGTTTAGCACAGAATTATTATTTTTTAAATTGGGTTCAATATCTATTCTTGCTGGAAAACTCAACAGTAATAGCAGATAGCAACAAGATGTTCAAGATGCTATCCAAATAAGTGAGAAAGGGCAGTAAGGAAACAAAGAGAAGAATTTAGTACACGCGCACATACACACACACACACACACACACACACACACACTAAGATACTGTCAACCAAAAATAAACATCAGAATCCAGTTTAGAAGTGTTTATGCAAGTGCAAAGCTGTGAATGAATAGCTATTCAGGTAACACAGACTCGAAAAGAATGGGGTCAGTGCTCTGAAGTTGAAAAGTTAAGGTCTTGCTTATATGGACAGAAAACAAAGAAATTTTAAAAGACTACAACATTTTTTATGCAAGGTTGGTGTATGAGTTACAGCAATTTGGCTAGTTACAACTATTTTCTTTTCCTTTTCCAATTTAAAAGAATATATTTAACATTCCATCTTAAGTAAGAGGGAGGTTAATCCACAATGAAGATCAACAGTGCAGAAAGGCGTCTTCTCTGGTGCCCTTTAGTCTTTTACAGAATTTTACAAAACAATGTAGGTAAAGAAAATGCCAACCTATAATTAGACGAATAAAGATCACAGTTGCCTTGCGTGTGACAAAGTTCTCACATTCCTTTAAGACTCAAAATAATTTAAAGCTTTGATTTTGAATTACTTGTTTTAACAATACTTATACTGAGTTATTTGTTATTTATTTGAAATTCAAATATAACTGGTTTCATTTTGTACTTTTATTTGCTAATTCTGGCAACTCTAAACTGAAAAGTTTAGAGAATTAGTAATCTTCAGGCAAAGTTTAATCAAGCAACTTCTTAATGGACCAAACACTTGTGTTTTCTTGGAGGGGTGTTTGTTGTTTATTTGTTTGTTTTTTCCTTTCATGGCTCTACCTTTTGTCTCATTCTTCTTAAAGCTGATTCTTTTGATGGTCCAAGATGGCTTCCCCAGCAGCTCACTGCTTATGATGCATGTCCAGAAAGGATACATGAATTAACTTACCCCAGTATTCTCAGCCAAACAGAAGGACCAAGAAAAGATAATTTCATGACAGGGCTAATCTAGGTTGCGTGTACTCAACCTGGGAATTCAGAACCATGATGGCTTCTTCAGAACCATGTAGAAACCAAGATTTAGGGGAAAGCAGGAAAGAGTCATGAACAAATGTTTCCCTATACTCCACAAAATCCTGAGTGAGAGGTGACAAGACATTTAGCATGGGTGAAAGTCTTGCCCCTGGGATGTTGGGATAGGTCAGAACCCTCACATTGGGGGAGTACATTTTTGGGTGTGAAAGCTATTCTTGGCTTCTTATAGTCTTGGGTTTCCGTAACTCTCTTGGCTAGAACACTTTTTTAAGATAGAAATTTAATGGTTATTCTAAGCATTAAGAAGAGAGTCATAAGCAACTTTAAAATTTCCTCTAGGGCAAGGGTTGGCAAATATTTTTGGAAAGAGCAAGAAAGTCGATGTTTTTAACTTTGCAGGATCCATTGTTATGTGCTGCAACTATTCAGTTCGGGTGTATGGAAAAAGCAGCCACAGGCAATACATAAATGCATGAACATGATAATGATCCCATATATGGGCACTAAAATTTGGATTTCATGTAATTTTTATCATCATGAAACATGACTCTTCTTTGGATTTTTTTCCAATCATTTAAAAAATGTGAAAATTTATGTTTAGCCGGTAGGCCCTGCAGAAGCAGGTGGCAGGACAGATTTGGCCCACAGGCCATTGTTTGGCGGCATTTCCTCTATGGTGTTGACTTCCTATCTTGGCTGCACATCAGAATCACCACCCCAAATTAATCTAATCATATTCTTTGTGGTTGAGATTCATGAATCACCAGTTCTAGGGGTATCAGCATTCTAGACATGCAACTTAATTCACCCAAGAGGTAAGAAGATTAAGATTCAGGGCAGAAGATCTGCTTAAGCATGACTTGGTATGTCTCTTGACCTTGTGCTTACACCGCTTGAAAATCTGGGGAAACAGTTCTAGGTTCTAAAAGGTGAAGAACTGCAAGACTCATAATCAACTTTTTAGAGTAAGGAGAGTGTAAAACGTGCCTGCATACAAATTAGGAATCCAGTAACAGAAAGCACGTCATACTTCTGGATACACTCTGAAAACTAGTCTGATGGATAGTCCCCCAACAAGCACTTTTATGGTATGTGCTTTGTTATCTGATGGTTTTAAATGATCTTTCAAAAGTCAAGGTTTCAAACTTGATAGCTATAAGTTATTCAAGTTAACACATAACAGCAAAATGTTTATTACTTGTGAAAAGTGTTTTCTCTAAAGAATAAAAAATAGTGAATTGAAGACTCCATTAAAATAAAGTTGTTTTGGCTGGGCATGATGGCTTACGCCTATAATCCCAGCGCTTTGGGAGGCCGAGGTAAGAGGATTGCCTGAGCCCACGGGTTCAAGACCAGCCTAGGCATCTTGGAGAGACCTCATCTCTACAATAAAAAATAAATTTAAAAAAGAGTTGTTTCTAATCCAAGAGTAAAAGTGATAGTTCAAACAAAGGTGAATTATGACAAATTTTGGTTTCCATGTATACTGATAGCTACCAGAAATATTTTAAATGTATGTGTGCGTGTGTGTGTGTGTGTGTGTGTGTGTGTGTGTGTGTGTGTTTTATCTGACATTTTCAAATAAATTGGTCTGGATATTTTGTAAAATTGCAATAAAATGCCATTATTGTTTTCTCAGGTAAATCTGCAATATTTAGTAAGGTTGGTATAAAAACTTTCATTAATTGAAAATACACTTTCAGATTACTAGAAGAAGGGGAGTTAGACTGCTGAGACAAATATTTCTCATTCCATTTATAGAACATATTAGAGTTTTGGAATTTTGTTAGGCACACTTACATTCATACCAGTTTTTATTATAAAAATATATGAAGAATTAGCACACTGCATTTATTTTCAAGGAACTTATATAAAACCCTTATGATTTCAATCATTCCACTTTCAGATGTGTGGGTGTGTGTGCATGTGTGTGAGTTTGAAGCATTTGGAGGAGTGTTTGTTATATATGTATGCATTAACATATATATTATATCGATTTTCATGTATATAGGGTAGAGGATGAGGGAATGTACAACTTCTTCAGTGAATAATCATATGGTTTATATAGCCAAACTACACACTCTCTTCTTTACTTATCCTTCTAGTTAATTACACCTCTAAATGTGCACAGAAACAAAAACAAGACCTCTGCAAAATTATGGTAAGATTTATTATTTTGCATATTTAAGGGAAGAGTTTCAAACAGAGAAAAATCCAAAACTTCAAGATTGTTTAAGAATTTCACACTCAGTGATTTCTCTTTTATTAGCACAAATAATGTAAGTTTGCTCTCTATAAAAATATAAAAATATTAAAAGGAGATATAAAGACTATAACAGTGACTTTTATGTATCAATTTGGGTCATTGGGTGCCCAGATTTTTGACTGAACATTATTCTGGTTGTGTCTGTAAGGGTGTTTCTGGATGAAATTAGCATTTGAATTGGTAGACCGAGTAAAGCAGATTGCCCTCTCCAACATGAGTGGACCTCACCCAATCCACTAAAGACCTGAATAGAACAAAAGACTGAGTTAGGGAGAATTCTTTTGCTCTATCTTTGAGCTCAACCATTGATCTTCTGCCTTTGGACTTGTACTCAAAATTATGTCATTGGCTCTGCCAGTTCTCAAGTCTTTGAACTTAGACTGAAACTTATACTATCTCCACTCCAAAGTCTCAGTCAACAATAAAGCAAGTGCCATCAAAACCACAAAAAGATAACATGTCAAATTGTAAAATAAAACATATAGATAGATAAATAAAGAAAGAAATAAGAAAAAAGATAACATGCCATCCCAGTTAAAACAGCAGTTATCAAAAAGACAGAAAGTAAATGCTGGTGAGGATATGGAGAAAGGGGAGCACTCATACACTGCTGTTGGGAATGTAAATTAGTATAGCTACTATGGAGAACAATAAGGAGGTTTTCAAAAAAACTAAAAGTAGAACTACCACATGATACAGCATTCCCACTTCTGGATATTTATACAAAGGAAAGGAAATCAGCATATCAGAGAAATACCTGCACTCCCATGCCTATTGCAGCAGTACTCACAACAGCTAAATGTCCATCAATAGGTAAATGAATAAAGAAAGTATGGTAAATATATACAATATAATACCATGCAGCCATAAGAAACACAATCCTGTCATGTGCAGCAACATGGCTGAAACTGGAGATGACTATGTTAAGTGAAATAAGCCAAGCACAGGAAGACCAATATTTTGTTTTCATTCATATGTGGGAGCTAAAATAGTGGATCTCATGGAGGTAGAAACTACATTGATGGCTACCAGAGTCCAGGAAGGGTGAGATAAGGGGAAACAAAGAGAAGTTGGTAAGTGACCACAACAATACAGTTAGGTAGAAGACATAAGTTATAGAATTCAATAGTACAGGACAGGAAAAGGATAATTTAAAACAATTTATTATATATTTTTAAATAGTTTGTAGCATTGGAATGTTCTCTGTTGGGAGCGGATGTGATGTGAGGAGCAGATGAGCACTGTCACTATAGCAGGCCTTGAGTAAAGGCCTAAGCAAAGGCAAGGTCTCACTTAATGGCCCCAAGCTCGTAGGCAAGGTCTCATTTGGAAGCTCTGCATCCTAACCAAAGGCAGGCTATGAGGGATACAGCCTGCTACACGAAACGGTGTCTCAGATGCCCACACATCCGGGTGCACATAGCATAAATAAAGCCTTAGCTACAACAAGATAACTGCAAAACAGCTCGCCTTTAGGTAGCAACAAATTCCATTATGGCTCCCTCACAGACTTTGAATCCCTTCCAACTTTCTTTGTGCTTAATTATAAAATAAACATGCTGAGCTAGTTCGGGGTCACTTCTCCTCCATCAGAGGAAAGTGTCCCACCTGGCCCCAGCTTTTCTTTATGTCTTTGTGTCTGTGTCTTTCTTAATCTCTCCCAACTCTCTCTTGGGACCCTCAAGGCAGCCGCATGGGCAGCGGCAGTTCTCAACACAAAGAAAAGAGAAATGCTTGAGGTGATAAATATCCCTGTGACCCTTATTTGATCACTATACATTCTATACATGTATCAAACTATCACATGCACTCCAAAAATATGTATGATTATATCTCAATGAAATTTTTTTTAAAAAGACAAGCACCTACACAAGCATTGTTTTCCTCTATTTTTTAACAATAGAGTTAGCTTCTCTGAGTCTTTCGATAACTTGCAATTATCTACTTAAGACACATTTAATTATCTTCATCTTTTAACCTCGAGAAGACCAAAAAAGCCTTCACAGGATGTGAGACAAGTGTGGCAATGCTTTTCCAAAGCTGCATGTTGATTTAGACACCCAATTGTTTTGGGGGAGTACATGATGGAAGGAGAGGGGTTGAATCAATAGCAGAGACTTCAGCAGGAAATGAACCAAGACAGTCTCTCTTGGCTTTGCCATGTCTGTTCTCGTGTGAAAGATCAGTCCTCTTTCCTAATACTCTAACTTTAGCTTTGTGTCTGAATGAAAGATCTTTTGCTTTCCTGAGAGATTGTTTCGGTCCTTCCATGAGTTTCTCAAATTGAGCCTCTTTTCTACATTTTTACAGTCTCTGACTTTGAATTGTCTTCCTTTATGCCATACAGAGAGAGTTTTGCAATTGAGAAATCTCTACATCACTCGCTCTCTCAAACATCTGTGTTACTCTTTAAAAGTTCCTGGAAAAAAACAATTAATTAGGACAAAAACAAAAATACAAACTCTTTATCCCAGTGCTCCCTCCTCTATCTGGTACTTACGGCCTCATCTCATGTGGCCCTTAGGCCTCACCTTCTGGCATCTCTTCAACCCCAACAGCCAGGTATGTTCTGCTCTCCTCCCTCATCAAAGATTTTTGAGGATCTGTGTCCACAGCCTCCGAGTGCAGCCATACCTGGATAAGCTGATGGTCCCTCATCTAAATATTTGGAAGCCGGGCTCGGTGGCTCAGCCTGTAATCCCGCGCCTTTGGGAGGCTGAGGTGAGTGGATTGCCTGAGCCCGCGGGTTCGAGACCCGCCTGGGCAGCGAGACCTCATCTCTACAATAAATCAAAAATTAGCCGGGCATGGTAGCGCATGTCTGTAATTCCGGCTACTCGGAAGGGTGAGGCGGAAGGATCGCCAGAGCCCAGCAGGTCGAGGCTGCGGTGGCCGGGAGCAGCCACTGCACTCCAATCTGGGCGACTCCAACTCAAAAAATAAATTAATTAATTAATTAAAAATAAATAAATAAATATATGGAAATAAGTGGCCTGATTTATGTCCCTGACAAATGACCTAAATATAAGACACATTCAACTGTCACAGATCTTAATCCATCCCATCCCCTACTTGGTTGTGTTCTTAGTCTTTCCGTTTGTCATTTACTTAGCAGAGTCAACAGATGCTGCCGAGCTCTAAGAACTATAATAACAGGAGAATTCGTCATCAAGAAGACTGCACATACGGTTATTGCAGTTGATATAGATGCCAGTAAAATGTGGAACTGTTTAATTCTTTAATTTATCATCTGCCCATCTTGTAGTGAAGCTGCTTTGATATTTAATATCATATTGTAAAGCTCTGTATTCGGGAGAGAAAACAGACAGGAAACAGATGTTTCCAAGTGACAGGCTGGTAAAGGTGAGGTTAGTGAAGATACCTGATTGACAACCTGGTACTGGAATATGGCAGTCATATTTTGTGTTTCTACAGTACCATTCTTCATAAAACTCAAAGGAATTAGATGTGACTTTTTATGATCTGCAAAATTCCTACAAATGAACACTAGATTTTATTTTTAGAGCTAAATTACCAAGAATGTTGTTCTTAAATTGTTAAGTACATGTATGTTATATATTGCACACCCAAATATTGCCTGGTTTAGAATGGGTATAGTCAGATGATAGAGCTGGAGCTAGAGAGAGAGAGAGAGAGAGAGAGAGAGAGAGAGAGAGAGAGAGACATAGGGATATAACCCATCCTCAATGTGATGGAGAAGATAAAACCAAAAATAATATCAATGGAAACGTAGAAAGCTATAGCATAATATAAGCAAGTGCTGCAGTCATTAGCATTCTTTCAAAAGAAATATAGTTTACATTTTTACCTAGACTTCAGCACATCTAATACACAACAATAATTGACAGTCATAAGAGCAAGTAGAAGGCACTGCAAATTTCTAATATATCTCCAGAGTTGTCAAAGAAATAGTAAATTATTAATTCACTCAGGACGAAAGTAAGATTAATTTTAATTTGTGCCTCAATATCTTTTCTGTATTTATTTGGGAAAATTTCCCAGAGGTTGTCAGTTTTTGTTTGACGTTTGAAAGAGAATACATATATAAAGTAAAATAGAGAATAATCAAAGCAGTAAGGTGAATTGAATGCTTTTTATTTAATTTTTCTACTTTCATTTGTTTTTTATTTTAACTTGCTTTTCAACTTAAAAAATAAAAATTGTGCATACACATGGGAGAATAATCTAAAAAGGAAAAGCAATATGCAATGAAAAATGAAATGCTATCAAAATCCAGACCAATAATTATTTCCATATCCTTTGTGTATTGTTCATTTATACACACATCTGTATCTGTTGTATATATGTGTGTGTATAATACATATTTATGTATACGTGTGTATGCATATGAGTATATATATATGAATGTTATTTTTCATAGTTGAAGGATATTATACACAGTCTTCTATACCTTATTTTTTATTTCAGTAGCTTATCTTGGAATACTTTCCAGAGTGTCACATATAGATTATAATTTCAAAGCAATTCTTTTTATGGCGATACCATAAGTTTTTTTTACTAGTCCTCAATTATGATCACTCATGTTGCTTCCAGACTTTCATTTTATAAATAGTACCAAAATGAACCTTTGGGTCTGTAGGGCATATACTATAATATATAGGGAACTTGGATATCTAGATTTGGAATTGCTATATCAAACTTCTTTCCAAAAATGTTGCCCCAGTTTATATTCCCACCAATAGTCATGTGAGTGAGTCTGTTTTACCCACATCTTTGCCATTACTATGCATCTTTTAAAACTCCTGAAACAACAAACTAAAACTGTTTAAATTTGTCAATTAATATTACAAATATTGTTGAGAACATTTTTATGTATAAGCATATAGTATTATTTCTTCCGTGAAATACCTGTTTATATTTTTTGTCCATTCTTTCTGCCAGGATCTTGGTCTCTCACTAAATTGTAAAAACTTTTCAAATACCAGTCAAATTTATGCTTCCTTTCTCTCTCTCTCTCTTTCTTTCTCTAACCTTCTCTCTCTTTCTCTCTCTGGGTAAGATAGATAGATAGATAGATAGATAGATAGATAGATAGATAGATAGATAGATAGAGGTATATGAGGGGACACACACACACACACACAAACTGGAATTACCTTTCAGAGGACAAGTCCCTTGTAGTACAGACATCCCCCACCAGGAAAGTGTTCTAGGAATCATCAGCATCATCAGTATACCAGCTACTGCTGTTGGGAGACCCTGCATTTGGCTTCAGTTAATTTTTTTTGGGGGGGGGGAGATTCTTTCAATGCCTTAGCTCATGTCACAATGAGTGATATACAAGTGCGCCTGCCCTGATTGAGTGTTTAGCAGTTTCTGATCAAAAATAGAAGGGCCCACATGCCCCATGCTCCCTATTCACCCCATGTAGCCCTGAGTAACTTTTTGTTTGTTTGTTTCCCTGGAGGAAAAATGTCCTCAAAGGGAAAACTTTTGCTGATGTGGAAGAGGTGAAACAAAAAATAGCAGAAGCACTAAAAGGCATCAAAATTGATGAGCTCAAAAACTGTTGAGAGCAGTGAAAAAAAGTCTTGATAGGTATATTGCATCAAACAGAGAGCACTTTGAAGGTGACTGAAGTCTAAACATGAAAGAATAAATACATGGAACAAACTATGCCACCCACTGAAACGGGACTAGATTAAAAAATATATAGATAGCACATGTACACAATGGAATATTACACAGCCATAAAGAAGGACAAAATTATGGACTTCGCAGCAACTTAGATGGAATTGGAGTCTATCATACTCAGTGTTCTACCACAGAAACAAAGAATTGAGTAGCACATGTTCTTACTCATAAGTGGACCCTGAACATCTATATAATACTACAAAAAAGGGATTGACAGTAGTGGGATACAGTCAGGGGAAGGAGACACATAACATCAATAATGGTGCCTGATCCTAATCCAGATGAAGTAAGGTCCAATGGGAGGCCCAAAACTTCATCTGTACTTAAATCACTTATGTATGCAATTCTGACCTGTATCCCACAGCTTTAAAATAAAATAAGATAAAATTTAAAAATAAATAATTAAAAAAGAATAAATATACAATTTTTAATAAATAAATTCCAGGGTTTTGGGGGGTCTCCTCTGCTACAGAGAGCATGAGAAAGAGAATATATACTGGGGTGCCAAAAAATGTGTATACATCTTAAGAAATGTTATCTATGTGTTACTTTTCAAAGTTGAAATGAATTACAATAGCAATAGTATAATATGCTGTTTGCCATTTTCTTTGAATGTCCTGTCTGTCTTATGGTGCTATCATTTATTTGATTAAAGCCATCTTTTGAGTGGACATCATACTTAAAATGTGTATACACTTTTTGGCACCCATTATATTATATTATGTCATATTATATTATGCATATATAATGTCTTGCATTAGTTTTTTTTTACTTTTCCTGCTATTTTTGGTGGAAATTATTGCTTTTCAAATTTATATTATCAAATTTATCAATTTCTTCTTTATGGTATCTGAATTTCTGCATTATTTAGAAATGCCTCAGATTCTTTAAGATTATCTTTCAAATTTCATCTCATCTCTTCTAGTCTGAATGGTTCCCCCCCTTTTCTATACTTAAATCATTGATGTAAGTACAGTTATTTTTGCTGGAATAAGTGAGCTTATGACTTTTTTTCTTTTTCTCAAATTGTTAGCTATTTAACTCAATACATAGATGGAGCGATCTTTGTGTTTGGAGTTGGTTTAAATTGCTATCTTTATTAGAAACAAAATTTTGATACATACTGAAGACAATTTCAGAATGTTCCATTAGTCTATTGGTTTATCTATAATGACCCATCTATATTAAACTTTCATTATTATTGCTTAATACCATGCTTCCATATCAGGCACACTAGTGCTACCTCAAAACTTTTAGAAATGTTTTGCTAATTCTCACCTATTTTTCCCATATGAACTTAATGCATATGAATTTGTATAAAGCACATATACTTCTAAAGGTTAATAAACATATAAGCCGGGCTCGGTGGCTCAGCCTGTAATCCTGCGCCTTTGGGAGGCTGAGGTGAGTGGATTGCCTGAGCCCACGGGTTCGAGACCCTTCTGGGCAACTTGACGAGACCTCATCTCTACAATAAATCAAAAAATCAGCCAGGCGTGGTAGCGCATGCCTGTAATTCCGGCTGCTTGGAAGGCTGAGGCGGAAGGATGGCCGGAGCCCAGCAGGTCAAGGCTGCGGTGTCCGGGAGCGGCCACTGCACTCCAGTCTGGGTGACAAGTGAGACTCCAACTCAAAAATAAATAAATAAATAAATAAACATATATCATTTAATGTATTATGTATAAATGCACATATATATAAAATGTGTTTACTATATATAATTTATTTTATATGATTATATAATACAAATATTATATATATACTTGTTTCAGATAGATTTTTGGATAAAAGTCTTTATGTTTTTAAGATATATACTCACATCTGCAAATTATTGTGCTTCTTTCTTCTTAATTTTTAGTTCACATTTTTTATTTTTGTCCAACTGAATTAACTAGTGATTTCATAACAATGTTAAATCATAATAATGACAGTGAGCGTTCTTATCTTGCACTGACTTTAATAGGTTTTCTCCTAATGTTTTTATATGAATCAAGGGACTGGTACATGACTGAAAATATTTTTTTATATAATAAATTTATGAGAACTTTTTTATTACCCATTTTCATCAGAATAGACATTGAATTTTATCAGATTCATTTTGGTAAACAATGATCACGTAGCTTATATCCACTCTGATTTATTATTATGGCAAACGGCATTAATAGATACTGAGTCATTCTTGTATTTTGCAGAATTAACCAGTTTTAAGATTCATAATAGTTTTGAAATTTGATAATATTACAAGGCATTCATTCTTCAGCAATGAATATCAACACTGGACAGAGATTCCAATATTAGGGTCAAGAGCTTTGGAGCTGAAATGCCTTGAATGAGCTTTATAGTGTGGAGGTGTGTTGATTTATTCATTGAGACATTTGTTCATCTAAGAGAAAGGCATTACTCACATGTCAAATCCTGTTTCTGATGTCACATAACCTAGATATTTGCTTTTTTCTCACTTTGCTCATTAATGAAGGCATTTGTGCTTGTTCTTGCTTATACCCCTCTGATATTTTTAAAATAGTTTTCTCGAGGACTTGTAAGCAAATGAAATTAGTCACATTTGATCTGATAGTAAAAGATTATAACCCTCCTTCACATATTTTCAACAAATTTTTTTGAAAAAATTTAGAGATTTATGTTTACTTGGTAACAAAAGCCCACTTTTTTATTAATTTAGACACAACATAATAGGATCATTGGAGCAATAAAGGTAAGAATTTTATGTGCACATTTTTGGATCTCTCTCCAGTGTTTGACCGCATCTTCCTTTAATGTTCCAGGTGAAATGGATTCCTAAATATTAAATTTCTGCCACTGCCCTCATTCTTCAGAAAACACCAAAGAATACTATTTAGTCCGAGTGATTACCTGGTTTAAACATAATATAAGAAAAAAATTTGTTTAACCTCCAAAAAAAGAACAAAATATAATTAATTGGAAAATCATGACAGTTGGAATTGCTTTTAAGCCATCAGTAGTAGACTTACCATAATGACATTTTCACTCTTTAAAAAGAACATACTAAATTCAGAATTTTTGTTTTTAATATTTCTAACTCTAAGAACAAAAAAACCTTTGAGGACGTTTCTAATGTAGAACAAATGTTTAGGTCAGTGTCAATTTGTCATAACTAAGTTTGTATTGATTTATAAGTAAATCAATATTCATTGTTGGGCTTTGTCATGATAGATATGTAGCAAGTACCGTGTTTTGGTATATTTTATCTCCTGTAGGGTTATTTAAAGACAACTTGGAAAGGGTGCAAGGTGAACTAGCTTTCCTACCTTACCTGGGTTTTGTGAAGAAAGACTCTCCTATGAAAAAGCATAACCTAAGGCTTGACCTGGAAACAGATTGCTTAGATTTTACTAATCCATTCTAATGCTTAAAAATTAGAGTAAAAGTGACCTCAGAGTTATAACAGTAGAAATGTCATTTTGCTCACATGTGCTTTTTTAAAAGATCCATTTACATGAAATTCCTATGCACTGCCCTCCTCAGCACAGCTAATAGTATGGGTGATAAATGTTAACTCTACCACTCATCCCCAATGGAGTTCACATTGTAGACAATAAAAGTCTGGCATCTCTGAGGAGTTGAATCTCCAGTAGAAAATACTTGATGGCCGGGCTCGGTGGCTCAGCCTGTAATCCCAGCACTTTGAGAGGCTGAGGTA
>NW_007252418.1:840-2247 GCF_000164805.1 Carlito syrichta | reverse complement strand
AGTACCGTGTTTTGGTATATTTTATCTCCTGTAGGGTTATTAAAAGACAACTTGGAAAGGGTGCAAGGTGAACTAACTTTCCTACCTTACCTGGGTTTTGTGAAGAAAGACTCTCCTATGAAAAAGCATAACCTAAGGCTTGACCTGGAAACAGATTGCTTAGATTTTACTAATCCATTCTAATGCTTAAAAATTAGAGTAGAGCCCAAGATGGCCGACTTCGAGGATCGGGTGTCGGATGAGGAGAAGGTACGCATAGCTGCTAAATTCATTACTCATGCACCTCCAGGGGAATTTAATGAAGTATTCAATGATGTTCGGCTACTACTTAATAATGACAATCTTCTCAGGGAAGGGGCAGCACATGCATTTGCCCAGTATAACATGGATCAGTTCACGCCTGTGAAGCTAGAAGGATATGAAGATCAGGTCCTAATTACAGAGCACGGTGACTTGGGTAATAGCAGATTTTTAGATCCAAGAAACAAAATTTCCTTTAAATTTGATCACTTACGGAAAGAAGCAAGTGACCCCCAGCCAGAGGATGTAGAAGGAGGCCTGAGGTCTTGGCGAGAATCCTGTGACAGTGCTTTAAGGGCCTACGTGAAAGATCATTATTCCAACGGCTTCTGTACTGTTTATGCTAAAACTATAGATGGGCAGCAGACTATTATTGCATGTATTGAAAGCCACCAGTTTCAGCCTAAAAACTTCTGGAATGGTCGTTGGAGATCAGAGTGGAAATTCACCATCACACCACCTACAGCCCAGGTGGTTGGAGTGCTTAAGATTCAGGTTCACTATTATGAAGATGGCAATGTTCAGTTGGTTAGTCATAAAGATGTACAGGATTCAATTACTGTATCCAATGAAGTCCAAACTGCCAAGGAGTTTATTAAAATCATAGAGAATGCAGAAAATGAGTATCAGACAGCAATTAGTGAAAACTATCAAACGATGTCAGATACCACATTCAAGGCCTTACGTCGGCAGCTTCCAGTTACCCGCACCAAAATCGACTGGAACAAGATCCTCAGCTACAAGATAGGCAAAGAAATGCAGAATGCTTAAAGAGTCTTCAGTGTGTGGAAAGAAAAGGATTCAACGTGTGATCATATGATTATATACATGATTTATAACATGAGAGCGATATTTTGCTAGGGCTTTCAAAGTTAACAGGTTTTCTAGCCTCATGGAAGACTGTTGAACCTATAGCATTGTCTTCTTTTGTGTTCTCTGCCTTGTGATTTTGTTATCACTATACCGACTTGTAAATCTTTTTATTTTTTATTTTTGTTAATTCGGTGACATTTAATGTTGGAGAGAGAAATTTATATCCTGGAGTCATTTTACTGTTTAGAAAATTCTCCTAGCCACGAAGCCCTGTTACCAATTTAGACAAGGTAA
>NW_007252418.1:0-820 GCF_000164805.1 Carlito syrichta | reverse complement strand
TTAGCAATCATATGGAATAAGTAGACAGAGTAAAATTTCAATAGCCTTACCTTAGCGCAGGTAACGACCAATCAAAAATAAAAGCAGAACTCTTCATTCTACTCCCCAAAACTCTACACTGTCTGCACCATATTCACAGGAAGTATACAGGATCTGTTCAT
The DNA here is from genome assembly GCF_000164805.1 of Carlito syrichta. Classification (NCBI taxonomy): domain Eukaryota; kingdom Metazoa; phylum Chordata; class Mammalia; order Primates; family Tarsiidae; genus Carlito; species Carlito syrichta. Next base: position 659 of record NW_007252418.1, on the reverse strand, counting down.
TCATTCATTCATTCATTCATTCATTCATCCAATAGTGTATCATTCAATCTTTCATTCATTTACTCAAAAGTTGTTTATTGAAGGGAAAGATTATTATCCAATACTAGTAATATGGGACTAAAATAACCAATTTATCCAAGTATCAAGTCCAAGAAGTGGGGAGGAGACAATTAAGATATTTTAATTCAATGTGATGAATGAAAAACGCAAGTATGTAGAAAATGCTATGAGAGCAACAGGAAGATTCAAATAAATTGTGCAACGAATAAGGTTTATAAAATGTGTCACAGATTGCAGAGCATGTTCATAGATCATTGCTTTATTTAATTTCACTGTCTCCTTAAGGAGTATCACTATTTTACAATAACGGAATTAATGTTTGGAGTAGTTAAGGGATTGGACCAAATTTGCACATCTGGCAAGTGGCCTGTCTGATATCAGAGCCTGTCTACATCCTATTACATTGCACCACATCAGCTATGTTTATTTAATGAGTATTTATTGTGCAAGCCATTATGCAATGTCTATCATTTGTCCTGTAAATGCATTTTATCCTTCATGTATTTCATTACGCAAACCTCCATTGGGCTTTCCTTGGTCCAATATTTAATAGGTGAGGTTAAAGAGGATTTGATAACACAGGGTAATTGCATGGAGAG
>NW_007252417.1:3907-5197 GCF_000164805.1 Carlito syrichta | reverse complement strand
CTGGCTAGCTAGGTAGCTTGCTAGTTAAGTCAGCAGGTAGACAGCTGGCAAGCTAGAGAACTCACCTATTTAATTCAGCTGGATAGTCAACTGGCTAGCTATGCCACATGCTAGTTTATACAACTGGCTAGAAAGCAGGCCAGCTAGTTAAGACAGCTTGTTATGTCAGCTGAGTAGCATGCTTGCTGGCTAGGTTATGACCTATTTAAGTCTGTTCAGTAGTCAGTTGGCTAGCTAATTATGTCACCTAGTTAAGTCAGCTCACTATCCAGGTGGCTAGAGAGGTACAGAGCTAGTAAGTAAGATGCCTAGCCATCAAGACATCTAGTTAAGTCAGCTAGTTTCGAGACCTGGCTGGCCAGCTGCCTAGGTCGTTAATCAACCAGATAAGTCAGCTAGCTAACCAGTTGGTTAGTTAGTTATGTCACCTCTTTACATCAGCTGGCTAGCCAGCTCGCTAGCTATTTAAAAAGCTAGTTAAATCAGAATGCTAGATAGCTGGCTAGCTAGTTATTTCAGCTATTAAAGTCATCTGGCTAGCTAGGTAGATAGGCGGTTAAGTCAGCTAGCTATGTCAGCTAGCCAGCTATTTGTCCAGTAGTTAAGTGGCCTAGATAGCCAGAGAGATACCTATGAGGCTGGCTTGTTATTTCAGCTAGTAACGTCAGCTGGCTACTGCATATCTAGCTAGTTAAGTCAGCTAGTTAAGTCAGTTGGCTAGCTAGTTAAGTCAACTTGATAAGTCAGTGGCTAGATAACTGCCTTGCTGGGTTGCTAGCTAGTTAATTCAGATGGCTAGCCAGCTGGCTAGCTAGTTAAGTAACCTAGTTATGTCAGCTAGCTAGAGAACTGGTTATCTAGTAAGTTAGGTAGTTAAGTCAGCTGACCTGCCAGGGGGATACGTAAGTAGCTAGCTATTTTAGTCAGCTGGCTAGCCACCTGGCTAGTTAGTGATGTCAGCTAGCTAAGTCAGCTGGCAGCTAGTTAAGTCAGCTGGCTAGCTGGCTCACCAGCAAAGTGACTGGCTAATTAAGCCAGCTGGCTATCAGACCATCCAGCCAGATGGAGGGCTATTTATTCTGTCTGACTAGGGAGCTGGTCAGCCCACTAGCTAGCTAGCCAGCCTGCTATCTAGCTAGTCAAGCCAGATGGCTAGCCATGTAGACAATCATTTAGCTAGCTAGTTAAGCCAGCTGGCTAGCCAGCTATCCAGCCCAGTTGCTAGTCAGTTAGTTAAGTCAACTAGCTAGACAACTAGCTTGTGAAGTAAGCTAACAAGTCAGCTAAACA
>NW_007252417.1:0-3494 GCF_000164805.1 Carlito syrichta | reverse complement strand
TCAGCTAACTTGTCGGTTTGCTCGCCAGTTGACTAGTTATGTCAGCTCACTGGTCAGCTTGCAAGCTGATTGACTAGTTAAGACCACTCACATGTCGGGTCACTCACTGACTGACTAGTTAATTTAACTAACCAGTCGGTTCATTCACCAGCTGACTAGTTAACTCTTCTGAGCATTCAGCTTGCTCACTAGCCAACTAAAGTTGGCTGACCAGTCAGCTCACTCGCTGGCTGAGTAGTTAAATCAGTTGACCAGCCGGCTCACTCGCCCATCAAATAGTTAAGACAGCTGGCCAGTTGGCTCACTCGCCGGCCAATTAGTTAAGTCAGCTCACCTGTGGGCTCACTCGTTGGCCTACTAGTTAAGTAAGCTAACCAGTCGACCGACTAGATGGCCAACTATTTAAGTCAGCTAATGTATCGGCCAACTAGTCAGCCAACTAGTAAAGTCAGAACAGTAGCCTGCCAATTAGTTAGCCGAGCTAACTTGTGGGCCAACTCGTCAGTCAACTAATTAACCCAGCTAACTAGACAGTCAACTGGTTGGCTGACTTGTTATGCCAGCTAACAAGTCGACCGAGTAGTCAGCCAACGTGTTAAACCATAGGTAATCAGCAGAATCATCAGCAAAGTAGTTAAGTCACATAGCTAACTCGTTACCAAACTAATTAAGACAGCTAGTTAAGTCGTTTACAAAATAGTTAAAACAGTTAGTTAACTTGTCAACAAACTCGTTAAGTCAGCTAGCTATCTCGTTAGCCAACTAGTTAAGTCAGCTGGCTAAGTCAGCTTGCTAATGAGCTAGCTAGCTAAGTCAGCTAGCTAAGACACCTAGCTCACTAGTATGCTAACTATGTGTCAGCTACCTAAGTCTGCTAACTAAATAGTTAGCTAACTAGTTAACTCAGCTAGTTATTCAGCTATCTAAATAGTTAGCTAACTATTTAATTCAGGTAGTTAAGTCAACTGGTTAACTAGTTAAGTATGCCAGTTAATTCAGCTAGCTAAGTAGTTAAGTCAGCTAGCAAAGTCAGATAGTTAAGTCACTTTCTAATTTAGTTAGCTGGTTAAGACAGCTAGCTAGGTAATTTGCTAATGGGTTAAGTCAGCAGGTTGAGTCAGGTAGTTAGCTAGTTAATTAATGTGTTAAGTCAGCTGGTTGAGTCAGCAGGCTAGCTAGTTAACAAACGCTTTTAGTTTGCTGTTTGAGTACGCTAGCTAGCTAGTTAGCTAACCAGTTATGTCATCTGGATTAGTCAGCTAGCTAGCTTGTTAGCTAACGAGTTAAGTCAGCTGGCTGAGTCAGCTACCTAACTCATTAGCTAACGAGTTAAGTCAGATGATTAAGTCAGCTAACTAGCATGTTAGATAACAAGTAAGCTAACTAAGTAGCCATCTGGTTAAGTCAGCAAGCAAGATAGGCAGCTAGCTATTATGTCAGCTTGTTAGCTAGGTAGCTAGGTAGTTAGCTAACTACATAAGTCAGCTGGCTAGCTAGGTAGCTAGCTAGTTAGCTAACTATTTGCATCAGCAGGCTAGCTAGGTAATTTGCTAGTTAAGTCATCTAGTTAAGTCAGCTGGCTAGCCAACTGGCTAGCTAGGTAGTGAGCCAGTTAAGTCAGTTGAGTAACCAGCTGGATAGCTGGATAATTCACCTAGTAAAGAGAGCTGGCAAGTTAACTGACAACGTAGGTACCTAGCTAGTTAAGTCAGCTAGAAAGCAACCTGGATAGCTAGTGATGTCAGTGAGTTAAGTCAGCTGGCTAGCCAACGGTATAGCTGGTTAAGTCAACTAGTTAGTCAGCTGTCTAGCCAGATGGCTAGGTAGGTATCTAGCTAGATTAGCCAGCTTGCAAGCCAGCAGGCTAACCCTTCAATTCAGCTAGTTAAGTCAGCAAACTTGCCTGCTGGCTAGATAGGTAGCTAGCTAGTTAAGTGAGCTGGCTAGCCAGCTTGCTAGTTTAAATCAGCTAGGCAATCAGCTGGCTAGCCAGGTGGCTAGATATTTAGCCAGCCATTTTAAGGCAGCTGTCTAGTGACTGACTTGCTGGTTAAGTCAGCTAGTTAAGTCATCTGGCAACCAGCTGGCTAGCTAGTTAAATCAGCTCGTTAAGTCAGTTGGCTATCCAGCTGGTTAGCTAGGTAAAATGTTCGTTAAATCAGATGGCTATTAATCAGGGTAGCAAGTTATTTCAACTAGTTAAGTAAGCTGGTTATCTAGGATGCTAGCTATACACGTCAGCAATTCATGCCAGCTACTTAGCTACAGAAATCATCTAGTTAAGTCAGCTGGCCAGCTATATAGCTATCTAGGTAGTTAGCTAGTTAAGTCAGCTTGCTATGCCAGCTGGCTAGCTAGGTAGCTGGCTGGTTAAGTCAGCTAATTAAGTAAGGTTGCTAGCTTATTAAGACAACGAGTTAAGTCAGCTGGCTAGCCAGCTGCTTATCTGGGTAACTAGCTAGTTAAGTCAGCTGGCTAGTTAATTAGCTAGCTAGTTAAACAACCTAATTAAGTCAGCTCACTAACAAGCTGGTTAGCTAGGTAGCTAGGTAGCTAAATCAGCTGGCAAACCAGCAGGATACATAGGTAGCTAGCTATGTCAGCTGGCTATCCAGCTGGCTAGTTAGGTAGCCTTGCAGTTATGTCAGCATGCTAGCCAGCTGGCTAGCTCGTTATGTAACCTAGTTAAGTCAGCTGGCTTGTCAGTTGGCTATCTAGGTAACTAGATAATTAGGTCAACTGTCTAGCCCACTGGCTAGCTAGTTAAGTCACCTACTTAAGTCAGCTGGATAGCCAGACTGCTTGTTTTTTAGCAAGCTACTTAATTCAGCTGGCTAACAATCAGGCCAGCTATATAAGTCAGCTAGTTAAGTAAGGTGGCTAGCCAGATGACTAACTAGGCAGTGAGATAGTTAATTCAGTTGGCTAGCCAACTGGCTAGCTAAATATCTCAGCTAGTTAATTCAGCTGGCTAGCCAGCTAGCTAGCTAGGTTGAAAACTAGTTAAGTCAGCTGGCTAGCCAGCTGGCTCACTAGTTAAGTTGAGTAAGCTGAGTCAGCTGGCGAGTGAGTTGGTTCGCTGGTTATGTCAACTAGTTAAGTCACCTGGCTAGCCAGTTGGCTAGCTAGGTAGCAAGCTAGTTAAGTCAGCTGGCTAGCAAGCATGATAACTTGTTAAGTTAGCTAGTTAATTCAGTTCACTTCACAGCTGGCTAGCTAGGTAGCCAGCTTGTTAAATCAGCTGGCTAGACAGATGGCTAGCTGGTAAAGACAGCAAGTTAATTCACCTGACAATCCAGGTGGCTAGCTAATTAAATCAGCTGGACAGTCAGTTGGCTAACTGGTTAAGTCAGCTGGCCAGGCAGCTGGCTAGCTAGGTAACTAGGTAGTTTAGTCAGCTAGTTAAGTCAACTGGCTAACTAGGTAGCTATCTAGTTAAGTCATCTAGATAAGTCAGCTGTCTAGCTAGTTAAGTCAGTTAGTTAAGTCAGCTG
>NW_007252416.1:0-5578 GCF_000164805.1 Carlito syrichta | reverse complement strand
CACTCTCGGCTAATCTTGGTATTTATTTCTGATGGCTGAGATGAGGTCTTGTGCCATCTCCCAGTCTGGTTTTGAACCCACAGTCTCAGGACATCCACTCACCAGGGCCTCAGAAGGTCAGGGATGCAGATCTGTGCCCCTGAGCCTGGCCTGTGATTGTGATGGTGGTGGTGGTTGGAATTATTATTCTGAGTCAGAGCCACACTCTGCCCTTCAGGTCAGAGCTCAGGGGCCCGCTCTCAGCCACCATGGCCTCCACAGCCTGGGCCCCAACGATCCTCCCACTACAGCCTCCTGAGTGGACAGAACGACACGTGTGTGCCACCATGCTCAGCTCATTTTTTGGCTTCTTGTAGAAGCAAGGTCTCGCCAAGGTGTGCAGGATGGACAGGAACCCCAGGGCTCAGGCCATACTTTTGCCTTGGCCTCCCAGTGTGCCTGGATGACAGGATTGTGCCCCCACAAACAGCCTACACATCCCTCTCAGAGCCCCATGGCAAGGCCAGCTCCATTCCAACGACCCAGGACCCTGGAGATGGTTGGCAGAGTCACCTGCCAAGCTGTCCCAGGGAGGAGTGCATGGCACAGGGGCGTATCTCCACCAGGGTTCCCACCCCTCTGCCAGTCTCATCCCCCAGGGTGTACCCACTCTCTCCTCCCAGGGGCTGCCTCAGGGGAAGAGAGGGAGTGATTCTCAAACCTTCGTGGTGGCAGGGATAGCCAGCTGAATTACCACTGTCTCCTCGACACTCGGGAAGTCCAAAATGGGATGATGACTGGAGCCTGGGAGCTCGAGAAAAGGCTGGAAACATAAGAAGCCCACACCTTGACCCCAAGCAGAACACAGAAAACCTTGGGTGAGGGCAGGCCTTGGTGGGAGGATTGCCTCTGGCCTAGATTTCAAGACCAGGCAGGAAGACCATAATGCCAACCAAATGGAAAGTCTGTGATTGCAGACGTTTGGGAGACCCAGGCCAATAGGATGGCCTGAGTTGGGTGCTTTGCAACCAGCTTGAGCAACATAGTGAGGAAAGAAAGAAAGAATGAATGAAATATTTTTTCCTGCAAACTTTCTGTCTTCAGTCCTTCCCCCCCGTCCACCACATTGAGGGTCCCCAAGTTTGACACCTTCTATCCCCTACTCACACCAATGACTGTCCATGCTTTAGTGTGGGAGTTCCCTAGACTCCCTCACTTTGGTCTTGCCAGTTCTCCTTTATGAAATGAGAAATGTGCCCCAGGCAGGCCAAACATCTGACTTGGCAACAAGAACCTTCCACCTTGAAAGGACAGGAACATGTCCCTCACCATGGGACATTTCTTCCCCCAACCGCATTTTTCCTGGATCTAAACCCAGTCGCCCTGTGAACACACGATGTACAGTTGAGAATCGTCTCACAGTGTACAATTCTGATGTTTTTGGAGACAAGTCTGGTTCTGTGGACCAGGCTGGGGCCTGGGGACACAACTGTCATTCTCAGCCAGCATCGAAATCGCGAGCTCCGGTGATCCACCTGCTTCAACCTCTGGAGTGGCTGGGACGATGGGCACCTCCACCCCAAACTCGTAAATTGGATGGGTGCGGAGATGGGGTCTCCCTGCGTGGCCCGGGCTGGCCTTGGGCTCCTGGGCTCCAGCCATCCTCCGACCTTGGCCTCCCAGATTTCTGGGATTCCAGGCGTAGGCCACCATGCCAGGCTTCCTGGTTCATTATCAAGAAAGGATCAAGGCTGGACTCGGGGTCTCACCCTGTCATTTTGGTGCTTTGAGAGGCCAAAGCCAGAGGATGGCCTGAGCCTGGCCTCGCATAACTCAGAGAGACCTCCATCCCTAATGAGCCAGGCGTGTGGGCACGCACCTGTCATTCCGGCTCCTTGGAAGGCTGGGGAAAGGCTCATTGCAGCCAGGCGGGCCTACAGAGTTGTGGCCACTAGCAAGCCACCGCCCTAAAGCCTGGGTAGCAGGGTGAGGCTCTGACTCAAAGGCAATAAGGAAGAAAGGGAAAAAAGAAGAGCATCCATTTGTGTATGGAGTTGGTACTGTCATGAACAGACATACATCATTTGGAAAGGAGGCCCCCACATTGGGTCTAGAGTTACCAAAAGAGGGTGGACTCGCAGACAATCGGTCTCTGGCTTTGAAATTCTGAGTCAGGGGACCATTGGAGACCAGGAGTTCGAGACCAACCTGGGTCACTTAGTAAGACTTCATCACTCCCTGGAATGCAAACACTGGAGTCACGTTTGGTGGTGCCTGCGGCCCCGGCTACATGGGAAGCTGTGACCTCAGTCCTGGGGCATTCCTTTGTGTTGCCTCTGCTGACAGGACGTGCAAGTCCAGGTCGGCCACCGTGGTTCATGGCCGTCAGCCCCGTGCCCTTGGAGGCAGAGGCGGCAGGCTGCCTGATCCCATGGGTTGGAAACCAGCCTGGGCAACGTGGCCAGACAATGTCTTAGTGAGAGGTCCCCCAAATTGAGGCAGGAGTGGTGGCCACCGGAGTCCCAGCTGCTAGGGTTGAAGTTGGGAGGACCGCCTGAGCCCAAAAGCTCAAGGCCCCGGGAGTCATGGTGTGACCTTGTGCCTCATACTGCCTGACTGAGACTCCAATGACAAAAAGACAGGTGTCCATGGCTCCCCAGGGAAAGGTCTGTGTGGGTGGGGATGACTGTGTGATCTGGAGAGGAAGGGGCCCTCCCCCCACCCAAATGTGCTAGACAGGGTGACCAAAACATGGGCTGACTGCAGAATTGCAGTACCGTCTTGATCACTCTGTGCCTGATGGTTGCCCTAACTTGGAGCTGTCTGATCCATGAGCTCACAAGCATTTTTTCCTTGGGGCATGAGTGGTAGAGGGTGGAGGCAGGCCATCTGGTGCATGTGGCCAAAAACATTGGATGGACCTGCCCGGTAGTCACCTTTGAAACCTACTTCGAATGACAGGTCACAAAGTGGCTTTTCCTCTCCCATCCCTGAGGGTGAAACCTCACGCTGGGTGTCAGGGGTGGTGGTAGTGGTCTTGGTGCTGATTATCATTATTTGGAGTAGAAATCCCACTCTGTTGCCCAGGCCGCAGAGCACGGGCACACTCTTGGCAACAGTGGATTCCATCTGCCTAGCTCAGGTGATCCTCCTTCGTCGGCCCACCAAGTGGCTGGAACCACAGTCCTGCGCCACCATGCCCAGGTAATCTTTTCACTTATTTTTGATAGTCAAGGAGAGGTGTCACCCCATGTTCCAGGCTGGTGTTGAATCCACAGATCCAGTCCGTCCACTCGCCTGGGCCTCCGAAAAGCCTGGATGCCAGGCTGAGCCTTTGAGCCCAGCCTGTGGTTGTGATGATGGTGGTGTATGGCATTCTTCTTCTTTTTTTCTTTTTTTTTAATGTTTAAATCAATTTTTTTATTATGATATTGTGGGGTACAGTTAAGGGTTAGGTATACAAATATGCTTCATTCAGGCCCCCTTGTTGATAGCAAGTGTCTCCCCATCCCCAGACAGATGTTTATTACCATTAACCCCATACCCCTTGCCCCCAATATTTTCCTACCATTGTCAGTCATTTTCTTATGGTAGTGCATTGGATGATCAAGGTCCTCTATATGAGTGAGACCACGTGATACTCAGGTCTTTGTTTCTATGAGAGGTAACTCAGTATTATAGACTCTAGTTCCATCCAGGTTGCTGCGAAATTCATGATTTTTTTTTTTTTATGGCTGCATAGTATTCCATCATGTATATGTAAACATTTTTAAAATCCAGTCCTCTTTGAAGGACAGCATTGTTGGTTCCACGTTTTTGCTACTGTGAACAGTGCTGCGATAAACATTCCATTGCAAGTATCTTTTTTATAGAGTGATTTGAGATCTTCAGGGTATATTCCCAGTAGGAGGATTGCAGGGTCATATGGGAGGTTGATGTTTAGAGCTTTTTGGAACGGCCACACTGATTTCCACAGAGGTTGCACTAGTTTACACTCCCACCAAAAGCGCAGAAGTGTTCCCTTTTCTCCACACCCTCTCGAACAACTGTTATTTTTTGTGTTATTGGTAATTGCCATTCTGACTGGAGTTAGGTGGTATCTCAGTATGGTTTTGATTTGCATCTCCCTGATGACTAGTGAGGTTGAGCATTTCTTCATGTGTCTGTTGGTTGCTCGGATGTCTTCCTTTGTGAACTATCTCTTCATATCTTTTGCCCATTTTATAATGGGGTTGTTTGGTTTTTTTCTTTCAGCACGTTTGAGTTCCTTGTAGATCCAAGATGTTAAGCCTTTGTCAGACCTGCAGTTGGCAAAATACTTTTTCCCAGTCTGTAGGCTGTCTCCCTGCTCTCTTGATGGTTTCTTTGGCTTGCAGAAACTTGTCAGTTTAATGAGGTCCCACTTGTCTATCTTATCCCTTATGGCCTGTGGGTTTCGGGTTTTGTTCAGGAATTGGATGCCAGTTCCAATTTCCATGAGCGTATGTCCTTCATTTTCTGAGGTTCTTATGGTTTGAAGTTTTACATTTAGGTCTCTGATCCATTCGGAGTTAATTTTACATTTTTACTTTCGGAGTTAGTTTTACATTTAGGTCTCTATTCATTCGGATAGATAGGTGTCCTGTCTCAATCTTCTGCATGTGGTCAGCCACATTTCCCAGCACCATTTACTGAATAGGTTGTCCTCTCCCCCAGTGGTAGGTTGTGGAGGCTTTGTTGACAATGAGTTGATTGAGAAATTGAGGTTTTGCTTCTGGAATCTCAATTCTATTCCATTGACCTATATGCCTGTTCCTATACCAATACCAAGCTGTTTTGATGATTGTAGCTTTATAGTAAAGTTTGAAGTCTGGTAATGTGACACAACCTGATTTTTTTTTTTTTTGCTGAGGATTGTTCTGGCTATTCTTGGTCGTTTGTGTTTCCATATGCATTTCTATGTTGTTTTTTCTAGGTCTGAGAAGAATGTTACTGGTAATTTGATAGTTAGTGCATTGAATCTGTAGATAGTCTTAGGTGAGATGGACATGTTCACAATGTTGATTCTTCCAATCCGTGAGCATGGGATATTATTCCACTTGTTTGGGTCATCTTTGATTTCTTTGAGCAGAGTTTTGCGGTTTTCATTGTAAAGGTCTTTCACGTCTCTGGTTAGGAAGATGCCAAGGTATTTCATTTTTTTGTGGCTATTGTGAATGGACTTGTGCTTTTAATTTGGGTTTCTGTTTGTTTATTATTGGTGTAAAGAAATGCGATCATCTTTTGCTCATTTATTTTATATCCTTAGATTTTCTGAAGGCCTTTATCAGTGTAAGGAGGTTTTTGACAGATTCTCTTGGGTTTTCAAGGTACATGATCATGTCATCTGCAAAGAGAGATAGTTTGATCTCCTCTTATCCTATTTGGATTCCCCTGATTGCCTTCTCTTCTCTGATTTCTCTACCCAGGACTTCTAGTATTATATTGAACAGGAGGGGTGAGAGTGGGTATCCATGTCTTGTTCCAGTTTTCAGGGGAAATGGTTTCAATTTTTGTCCATTTAGGAGTATGCTGACTGGGGGTTTCTCTTAGATGGCTTTTACTACTTTGAGGTATGTTC
>NW_007252415.1:11791-12638 GCF_000164805.1 Carlito syrichta | reverse complement strand
GATAAATGTAATTAAATACATCAACAGATGTAAAAACAAAACCACAAGATTATATCATTAGATGCAGAAAAAGTTTTGATAAAATCCATCACCCCTTCTTGATTAAAAAACCCTTGAACATCTAGACATAGATGGAACATACCTTAAAATAGTAAGAGCCATCTACCAGAAACCCATAGCCAACAAAGTGCTAAACAGATAGAAATTGGAACCACTACTCCTGAAAACTGGAACAAGACAATGCATACTCCATCTTAACCAAACCAGAGCTCTTAACTATGTGAAACTATGCATTTTTATGCACTTTCTTTCTTTCTTTCTTTTTTTGTTTTTGAATTGGAGTCTCACTCCTTCTCTCAGGCTGGAGTGCAGTGGCACACTCACTGCCACTCCAGCTTCAACCTGCTGGGGTCAAGTGATTTTTCCACCTCAGCCTTCCAAGTAAATGTAACTATAGGCACACTACCACACCCAGCTAATCTTTTGATTCTTATTATAGAGATGAGGTCTCATCAAGTTGCCCAGGCTGTTCTCAAACCATGGGTTCAGGCAATCCATTCACCTCAGCATCCCAAAGTGCTGAGATTACAGGCTGAGCCATTGTGCCCAGCCAAAATTATGTACTTGCAAAATGTCCATATTAAAATTCTGGACAACCTTGGCAACAACAGTGATGACTTGTCTCTACAGAAAAAAAAAAAAAAAGAAGCCCAAATTTCACCTGCATGCAATCTACTCTTGTAGTTAATGCTCACTTGTACCACACAAATATATAATAAAAAAATAAATTTTAAAAAATGAAGATGGGTGGTTTTGTTGTTAAATACTGTAACCAAAGTTGGGGGGT
>NW_007252415.1:0-10566 GCF_000164805.1 Carlito syrichta | reverse complement strand
CTTTGGTCCCCACTTTCCCCAGTTTGAGATCAGGTGCCCATGTTGATGTTGTGCCCCACCTCCACCCCCTCCCTGGCAGTACCCCATTACTGCCAATTCCTTTCTTATATTATTATGGTAAAAGTTCAGGGTCCACTTAGAAGTGAGAACATGTGGTAATTTGTTCTTGGTTTCTGTGATAAATCACTGAGTATGATAGACTCTAAACCCATCCATGTTGCTGCGAAGTTCAAATGTTTGTCCTTCTTTATGACTGTGTAATTTTCCATTGTGTATATGTATGACATTTTTTTTAGCCAGTCCAGTTTGATGGGCAGCATGGTTGGTTCCATGTTTTTGCTATTGTGAGCAGTGCTGCAATAAACATGTGTGTACAGGTATCTTTTTTGTAGAATGATTTGATTTACTCCAGGTATATTTCCAGTAGGGGGATTGCTGGGTCATATGGAAGGTCAATTTCTAGTTCTTTCAGAAATTGTCACACTGTTTTCCAAAGAAGTTGCACCAGTTTGCATTCCCACCGGCAGTGAAGAAGTATTTCTTTTTCCCCACATCCTTGCCAGCATCTGTTGTTGTTTGTTTTATTAATGATGACCGTTCTTACTGGAGTTCGATGGACCTCAATGTGATTTTGATTTACAGTTCTCTGATGATTAGTGAGGCTGAGCACTTTTTCATGTGTCTGATGGCTACCTGTATATCTTCTTTTGAGAAGTGTCTATTTATGTCTTTTGCCAACTTTTTAATTGTGCTGTTTGTCCATATATTCTTGATTCACTAATAACTCTCTTACATCTCTACAATTCTTCCACACTTTAGCTATTAAGCTATTATCTAAGGGTGGCCATTTTCTATGTCTATTTCATAATGATTGTCAACTCCCTATGCTTATATGATGTCAAAATTTAACTTACTTTCTAATGCTAACACTTCTATTCTTTTTAAATCTGTTATTAGTACCATATGTTTTACCAATACTTTAAAAAATCTCTGGACAGGATTTAGGCATCTTGCTTTCAAGTCTGACTTATTTCTCTATCATAAAGTTCTTAGTGATCATACCTGATCATTCTTTTTTCCTCATGTTATCATTTAAGTTATTTAATCCCCAGTGTTGATTGGTTTATGAAATACAGACAAATTTTCTTTCTGTTCTTTTATTATTCAAAGTCCAAAGAGCACTACTCCAGGGATTAAGAAGCATAGAATTACGCACCACTCTCATGGAGATATGTTCAGATAAACAGAAGCTACATAAGATGAATCCTGGGGGCAAAGACAAGGACAATGATCCATTCCTAATACAGTGAACACCAAATACACACACACACACACACACACACACACACACACACACACACACACAACTGAATCAACTTGAGACTATTTCTAAATTCTGGGTGTTATAGTTAAAATAGGAAACATAAAAGAAATTATAATCTTATTGTATGGGCAGTTGGATAGATTAATCATTTATAAAAGAAATATTTACCACATAGCAGGAATGGTGCTCATTACACAAGTCCCTTTAGAGAGCTAACACAGGAGAAGATTTTTCCGGTTGACAAGTCCATAGCAAAAGGTAGGGCCAAACAGTAGCAGAAGAGCAAGTTGAGTGGCTACTTTTGAGAGTCCACAAGAGGGAGGAATGATGAAGGTGCCAGTCTGGGACTAAGAAATAGCCCAAGTGTTTCTTAACTTCTTTGGGCACTAATATCTGGCTCTTAATACCAGTTTCTAGATGTCACTTACTGGACCAAACTGCCATCACCAGAGGCTTTAAGTTGATGGAGTCCCTAATTCCAGTGCCGGGTAGCCTATGAAAATGAATCTACTAGGGAAACATCCACAGTCTATGGTTTTATACTTATCTTCCAGAAGCTCTAAACTAGAATGCTGCATTTTCCCCAAGGATCCAGCAGTTAGATACTGGGTTATCACCAAAACAGTACTATCAATAAGGTACATAATTGGGCAAAATAGGCTTTTGTGCACTTACCCACTGTTTGCAACACCATTTCTGGAAAAAGTAGAGAATTCTAAACAGCCAATTAACGTCATGCCATACAAACCATTTCTAAACTGGAGACAGCTTGTATAACCTTCTCATTGCATATACAGCAACTTGTCATATGAATAAAACAATAGAAAGAAGTAGCTTTAGTCAAAAAATCCTGGCAAATACCATCTCAATTAGGTAATCAAGGTTAGTATCAGTGATCACTTATGCTGACAACAGCACATACTCCATACTCTTGACAGGATGAGAATGACATTTACTGCTGTATAATCTTCCTGCTAAGAACTTATTGACATTAGATTATTTTTTTTAATGTATTAGACAAATCACAACTGAGAAACATTCTACAAAACACTTGACAAAAACTCCTCAAATTATTAAGACAATCAAAAACATGGGAGGTCAGAGAAATTGCCACACACCAGTGGAGGGTAGGAGACATGTCAGTTAAATGCAATATGGTATCCTGAATGAAAGTGTAGGGGTGTAAAGGGTGTGATGCCTTTCCTCCTTTATGAGAGACAGTCATAACAAAAGATAGGTTAAAGAGAGAAAAACAGCAAGTCTGATCAGTTTTATGTGACATGGGAGAATTTCAACTGAATACTCAAAGACCTATAGTGAACTATAGTGTGAAGCAAGAATGACTGGGAAGAAAAATGACTGGACAAAAAGAGTATCAGCTAATACCAGTAGACTGAAGGTCATGTGGAAGAACCCAGCAATGCCTGTCTGTTCAGACTCTTCTTGGCCTGTTTAGTGTTTCTTCCAAGTATAGGGCAGGATCTTCTCTGGAATGGAGTTCTTATGACCTACAATCAAACAAGGTAGGATAGAGAATTTATTTATGATCAGTTCTTAAACAGAAAGGCAGGGAAGAGTTAAGATTAGCATTTCCAGGTTTTTATGACTGGCGTTGGGGAACAGTGTTCCTGGTATTTATGACCACCTTGGGGAACAGCTATCCTTGTTTCTATGGTTTGTTTTGGGGAAAAGTGAGGATGATGCACAGAAGGGTGGAGAAGGTCACTGTGGGGGGCCAGCCCCTACAAGTTTTGGGGAGATCTTGGAGGTCCCCTGAAAGGTGTGGCAGTGTCGGCATTTATCCTGGAGAAATAAAGAGGAAAAAAGAGAAAAGGGGGAGAAAGGAAGAGACTGGACTCTGTCTATCGCAGAAGCCATTTATTAAGAGTTACAGCAGGTATTTATCTTCAAATTTTAGACAATCTCACAAGTCTTTCACGTGAACACAAAGCCAGGTGCAGGAGGGGTGTCCCCCATCCACCAGATGCTTAGGTGTGAGGAGGGACAAACCCCAAGATTACCTTATTGTTCCCTTTGCTAGTTAATGCTCTTCAAAAAGCAATGCAACAACCCCTGCTAGCCTAATGATGTTCTAATAATCAATAACTTCTAAATCTCACGCAATACCTATGATGACTAACTTAAACTTTATTACCTTTCTATTCTATGCTAATACTACTTACACAATGCCATGGAAGCTGTTAAATATAGCTTAAGCCAATTCCTAAAGAATGTGGCCCAGTCCAAAGATCACGCTGGGCTCTACAGGATGTGGTTCAGTCCAAGGTTCATGGTGGGCCACCTTTTGGAGCAATAGACTACAATCTCTTAACAAGATGGCTATTCTAAAGTCCTATATATCTATCCTAATTTCTATGAAAGTTTCTAATTCCTAATCCTAATATATAAAGCTGATCATCAGCAGCAAAGCTTCTAAAACCCAAATATAAACTGTAAATGTACTAAGGCCAAAACCACATTACTGTGGAACCTTCTTCATAACTAACATTCATACATTATTGAAAATGGAGACAATGAAATTTCTAAAGTTAACTATATTCTTATTAAACTTCAAAATATCATGATTGATTATGTTTGAACTAAAATGATTCCCTGACGTAGCATGACCTATTCTACAATACTTTCTATGAATAAAATAAACTCAACTTCTTTAATAGGTAGAAAAAAAACCCTACACTAACTGTAACTAAAGCCGGCCTAAAAGAATGCAGCCCAGTCCAAAGTATGCACTGGGCCCTCAGGAATGTGGCCCAGTTTAAACTTTGTGCTGGGCCATTTCTGATAATTCTAGATAGTCATCTATACCATTGAAAAGTTGAAACAGCTCTCCATAAGTATATACTAATTCTACAAATATACTTTAAAATCTTATAAAGAAGCTTGTACCATATAAAATGCTCCCAAATGTGACCTGAATTTGAATTATATCTAATTCCTAAGCCAAAACCACAGTTTATGGGAAACAGGAACAACGGGTTTCTAGAGTGAGCCATGCCTGTCACAGTCACAGAAACTTCAGCTTAGACCAGCAAATTTCCTTTAGGTTGCTTGAGCTGCATGGTAAAAGGAGGAGGAAAATGGAGTCAATGGCTCCTGAACACATCCTAGTGGTCTCAGGGTCCATGGCCCTCCCTGATCCCTAATGCTAAGTGGGCCTCTGTGGCTGGCTCCCAACAGGTCACTTTGAATATCATTTTCTAAACCCCAATTGGAAGAAGAGGACTATGAAAGAACATTAGGGGAAAATTGGTGGAATTTGAAAAAACATGGTTAGTTAGCAATGTATGAATGTTAGTTATGAAGAAGGTTCCACAGTAATGTTAATGGGGACACTAGGAGAGGAGTACAGAGAAACTATTATGGTAACTTTTCTGTAAATCCATTCCAAAATAAAAATTTTAAGAGTATTCCAGGTTAACTTCCTTTTTATTGATGCTTTTCTGAAAATTAAGCATGCAAAAGAGTTGCCTTTCAGCTCTCACTTCCCATTCAGTACTGAGCAATAAAATCAAGTTGCATCAAGGTGTCAGTGATGAAGAAGGAGAAAACAAATTCCATAACTGCTGGAACCTTTTGGCTAAGAGCAACGATCAAGTCTCTGATGTACTAGCCATGGTGGTATGATACAACCCTCATCCAATGATGGACTCTTACTTCTGGCTTTTGTCTTTGGCAGTGATGTCACTCAACTAACTGATAAAAACTTAGTGTCAAAGAAATACCTAATTTCCAATTAATGCTAATGATACAATTTTTCCTGTCACTATCCCTTTATACAATATAAGGCATAGGGACTCAAGAAATTTTTCTCAGGGATTCAATTGATTTATTTTCCTCATGCTGAACCTATCAGATCAATTTCAGGGTTTAAATTTTTAGTGATTCAGGCCTTAAACATGACTAATTATTCTTTTCTCTGCACTGAGCAAACCATGTAGGCTAAAATGATGGCAGCTTCATCAGGTGTTTTCTTGACTAAGACTGTACTAATATTTGTCTTACTAAAAGTGAGTCTGCTTTCCAGTATGGGTGCTGTCATGAAGTAGCCCTTTTCATTCCAACTCCAACACCTGTCTTAGCTTGGCAGGAATAACACTAACTTGGAAAGAATAGTGCGAGCAGGCATCATGATACTGGAAAACAAGATCCTAGGCAAGATCCTGAGGCAGGAAGCATTCAAGGGCTTTAGGAGATGACTTGTTTTATAAACATTCAGTGCAAAGTGAATCATTACAACAGGATAAACTTAATGTCCTCTATACCCTTCCTCCCAAAAAAGTATGCAAGTATCAATACCACCACCATCACCTCTGGTGCACATGTGCATGCACGCGTGCAAACACACACACACACAAGAATGCTTGGGAAACCTCAGGGATATCAAAGGTCCTACAAAAACAGGGTGAGACACATTCAGACATAACAGGTGGGCAAAAATCTAACAGCAAGTTGAAGGAAACTAACAGAGGGCACAGTTGTCCAGAAAAGAAAGTAGACATGCCAAGAATAGGTTTGTCTCCCAGTAGAGTTCACCAGTAATAAGTCATATTTACAGACTCATACAGACTTTCACATCACTCAGTGACTTTTCATATTTATTGGTGCTATCTACAGAATTTAAGCTATTCCTCTATTTAAAAAACTTCACATTCTAGTGAGTTTGTCTATAGGCATTTTCTTATCTTTTTTCTATAAAATTTTTGATATGACATACAAACAGAAGTTTTTGTGGGTGAAGATTTTATTTTCTTCAATTCTGAAACTGACACACTTCCTCAGGAAAGAAATTTCTAAAAACAAATATTCAATATTTGTTAAAAACCATTTACTCAAAATATAAAATTTTATCCTAATTATTTGATGTTTAATGCAATTTTGTTGTGAAGGCTTTTGTGTTTTTCCCTGAAATGTCTCTGACTTTAATGAAGGCTTCTGATCATTCAGGATGTTGACAATTTTCTTCTTCATGTGAAGTCTCTGAGATACAATAAAACTGAGTTCTTATAGTTCTTCTGAAATGTATTATGTTAATAGGATTTCATCCCAGTCTAATAGAGAGACAGCAAAACAATGCTTTTAACTAATAGGTCAAATATGAGAGCTCGATGGAAAACAAACTTAGTGCTTGCTTGAAAAACAAACAACTGATGATGATCTGGAAGCAGAGAATTATATTCCAAACAGTTATTCAGACTCTAGCTTCTTTTGACCTTGTGCTCCACCACATTCAAAACACAAAAGCCAACTTGCTGTGGAAATCATCTCAATCCCATCTTACCATGGACCAGGAAGACTATAAGATGTTTAAGGGCCAGAAATAAATGTAATATATATCATTAGCATCATATTCTTTGCTTGGCCCACTTGGATGAAGAGATTGGGATTTTCAACAAACTATGAGCCTAGTGGAAAAGGAAACTGTTAAGGAAAACAATTTTCTAGTTTGTATGACAAGAGTTTCTCTGCTGTGTGGTATAAAATAAGATATGAGTTAATTCAGGACTTCTCAAATTCATGATGTGTTAGGGTTCTCTCTGGTATGCATTCTGGTGTGATGTACTCTAAGAGCTGCCTTATGAACAAAAATTTTCCCACATTCACCACATTCATAAGGTTTCTCCCTTGTGTGAATTCTCTTGTGTACTCTGAGAGTTGAAAAGTGGGCAAAACCTTTCCCACATTCATTACACTCATAGGGTTTCTCCCTGTGAGTCCTCTGGTGTACACTAAGGTTTGACTTCAGGGAGAAAGTTTTCCCACATTCATTACATTCATAGGGCTTCTCCCCGTGTGAGTATTCTGGTGTGTACTACGGTGTGACTTTTGGGAGAAAGTTTTCCCACAGTCATTACATTCATAGGGTTTCTCCCCTGTGTGAGTTCTCTGGTGTGCATTAAGGTGTGACTTCTGGGAGAAACTTTTCCCACATTCACTACATCCATAGGATTTCACACCTGTGTGAATTCTCTGATGCACTCTAAGGGATGAGTTAAGGGCAAATGGTTTCCCACATATATTACATTCATTGGGTTTCTCCCCTGTGTGAACTCTCTGATGTGCACTAACATATGACTTCCCAGAGAAAGTTTTCCCACATTCATAGGGTTTCTCCCCTGTGTGTGTCCTCTGGTGTGCATTAAGGTGTGACTTGTGGGAGAACGTTTTCCCACATTCATTACATTCATAGAATTTCTCCCCTGTGTGAACTCTCTAATGTTCACTACTTATGACTTCTCAGAGAAAATTTTCCCACATTCATCACATTTGTAGGGTTTCTCCCTTGTGTGGATTCGGTGATGGGCCCTGAGGGCTGAATTATCAGCAAAAGTTTTCCCACATTCTTATACTCATAGTGTTTTTCTCTTGTATGAATTTTCTGATGTGTGCAGAGGTTGTTCTTTGGGAGAAATCTCACCACATTCATTACATTCATAGGGTTTCTCCCCTGTGTGAATTTTTTTATGCACTATGATGGCAGCCTTATAGACAAAAGTTTTCCTGCATATGTTACATTCGTAGGGTTTTTCCCCTGTGTGAATTCTTTCTTGTTCACTGAGGTATGATTTCTGAGAGAAAGTTTTCCCACATTCACCACATTCATAGGGTTTTTCACTTGTGGGAATTCTACGATATTTACTGAGGTGTGCCTTTTTACAAAAAGGTTTCCCACATTCATTACATTCATAGGGCTTCTTACCTGTGTGAATTCTATGATGTGCTCTTAGAGGTGAATTGTAGATAAAAGATTGCCCACATTCATTACAGTCATAGGGTTTCTCTCCTGTATGAATTATTTGATGTGCTCTGAGAACAGATATATGGGCAAAAGACCTTCCACATTCTTTGCATTCATAAGGTTTCTCCCCTGTGTGAATTATCTGATGAGCTTTGAGGGCTGAATTATGGGCAAAACTTTTCTCACAGTCAGTACATTCATAGGGTTTCTCACCTGTGTGAATTTTCTGATGTGCTTTCAGAGCTGAATTATACGTAAATGATTTTCCACATTCAATACATTCATAGGGTTTCTCTCCTGTGTAGATTCTCTGATGTGTATTGAGGTGTGTCTTTTGAGAGAAAGTTTTCTGACATTCAATACATTCATAGGGTTTGTCACCGGTGTGAATTCTCTGATGTGCTCTGAGATGTGATGACATGAAGAAAGTTTTCCCACATTCAATGCATTCATAAGGTTTCTCCTCAGTGGGAATTCTCCAATGTTCTTTGAGACATGCCCATCTTGAAGAATGTTTTCCCACATTCACTGCCTTCACAGAGATTCATCTTTGTTTCTATTCTCTTATGTCCTATAAGGGGTGACCTGTAGGATTTCCCACAGTCATTGTTACCATAAGTTTTCTCCTTTGTGTGAATTCTCACATGTTCACTATGGTTTGACTTCTGATAGAAAGTTTTCCCACATTCATTACATTCATAAAGTTTGAATCCCACATAAGCTCCAGAATGCTGAATAGAGTGTGAATAGGTGTGCTTTCCGGTGAAAGTATTTCCTGCATCTCCTATATTCACCAGAACAGCAGAATTTCTCTTCTGTGTGAGTTCTCTGATGTATTGTAAGGTCTAATTTCTGGTAGAAGGTTTTTGTACATCCATTATATTCACTGAATTTATCTCTTCCAGTTTGTGGTTTGTGATATACTATATGAGCTGAGCTCTCGCTAAAGTTGTCTTCACATTTACTGCTTTCAAATGCACTCTATTCTATAACAGTTTTCTGAGACTGAATGAGGGATGACTTTTCACTGAAATTAATCCCACTTTCATTAAATTTATGGTGTGTCATAGCCATGTGAACTTTATTGTACTCCAAAATGGTGGCTTTGTCACAGGATTTCCCGCATTCATTAAGACCAGGACATTTTTCCCTTGTGTCAGTTCTCATGTAGTTAAGTAAAAAGGTTTTATCACAGTTTATCCTAAATTCATCATTCTTACAGGACTTCTCTCTTGTTACAAAACTCTCTGGTGTAATATAGACAGTCTTATCATATAAAACTTTTCCAAATTCATTATATTTCAAAGACTGCCCCAAAGTTTGAAACTTCTGATACTGATCTTTCTTATAACTGTGCACTTTCACATTTTTATTATATTCATAAGATTTCTCTCCAGGATGAGTTGTCTCATGCTTGAAATCAAGCTGCAATTTCTCAAACACATTCATGTAATCAACCTTCTTTCTTGAATAGTTTCTTTCACTTATAATTAACTCAGAAACAACTGGCAAATTACTTCTACACAAGTCACATTGACAGGGTATTTTTCCTGAAAACTCTGGAGCTATGCCCAGATTTAATGGTCTTTCTAAAAGTTTCTGTTCTTCTTTACTCAATGTTTTATCATTGTCATCAATGAATATTGCTGACACACAGGCTTCTTTTGTTTATCCTGGATGTCTTTTATATTGTCATCAATTTTATAATATCCTAAAATGAAAAAAATTGAGAACATATAAATCTTACACTTTCCATGGAGAGGTCTTGTACTCATGTTTTGTTATGTATTTTATTCAATTGTTTCTGGTCATGATTCCAAAGACTAAAAATGAACACAAATACTCTTTCTTGTTTCTCATCCATAATGTTTAAAGAACTAGGTATTATTTTCATCCAAGATGGAGTAGGTCCTTTCCTCCCAGATCTTCTTTCTTACAATTAAAAATCCTTGCAAGAACAAAAAAGATGAACAAACATACAAAGACTCTACAAAATAGAAAAATGTGAACCTCAGGACTTAAGAAATGACACAGCAGAGAATTCCAAAGCTTTTCTTTCTGCTTCCCATGTATCCTAGACAGAGTGGTGAAGAAACCTACAAGCTGGAGCCAGCAACAAAAAGAGCTCCAAGAAAAAAAAAAGTCATTTCTTCTAGCCAAAAGTAGTTTAACAGAACTGAAAACATGTTTGACAAAATACACATAATCATGCAAATCAAAAACGGAACTCTTCTGTGGTTCCATGAAGGCTGAGCAAGAAGCTAACCTTCCACTGCAATGGATACAGACCATCTGTGTGCTCTTGTAATATTTCCCTCCATGAGTCAAGTGGGGAGCTCAAAGAAAAGATCATAAAGGATCCTGAGAAAGTTCCATTTTTGGGATATGCTGTAAGATGTAACAGGAGCTGGTGCCAAAATTCTGCCTAGAAATATATTCTTATTGGGCAGGCTTGGTAGCTTAGCCTGTAATCCCAGCACATTGG
>NW_007252414.1:0-4241 GCF_000164805.1 Carlito syrichta | reverse complement strand
CTATCCAAAAGTGTCTTATTTGTTTACTTGGTTAATTTGTCTGTCCAATGAATCTAAACTCCATAAGGCTAGAATTTCATTTTGTTCGAAGGTATTCCCTCAACACCTAAAACAATGTCTAATACATAGTTGGAGTCCAATAAATAATTTTGACTGGGTTAATGAAGACTCTATCCTTACTTCTACTCAAAAAAAAAAAAAAATCTACCAGTCCTCAATTCTAGATTCCTTTCTAGGGCAATTAGCTTACTACGTGGGTTGTTGCAACTTCAAAAATTCGGCACACATAGTACAGAAGCATTCCCTGGTCCTGGATACATAAGGAGAGGGGAAAGCCCTTGTCCCTGTGCCCATTATAATCCACCCTAGAGATGTGCCAGAATATCTTGTGCTGGTAGGGGTGGGGAGTGGAGAATAAAACTAGTGCTGGGAATAGAGAAAATCCGTGACGAAGATAGAGGTCAGTCTTCCACTTAACACCAACAATTATATAAAAGGCAACTTTTTGTTAAATACTACATCAGATACTTATATTAGATTCAAGGAAGAACTCTCAGATATTGATCTCTGGTAGTGAGACAGGGATTAGGATAGGAGGGATACTTGTGACGTGCTGCTTTTATAATAATTTTTGATAAGTCAGCATCCTAAACTGTCCAGAAGAGGTTGCAGAATCTTGTGACTAGACATGTTTAAAACCAAAACATCTGGATCAAGTTCAGTAGAAGACTGGCCAGAGTATGAGGTCCAGTCTAATTTCTAGAGATAACATCTCCAATATGGAAGCCAGAAACTCAAGATACAAAGACAGCACAAGGACAATGTTTAAATTTTCTATATTACTACTATCTTACAAAAGGTGAAAATAATGAATCACTAGAGTAGCAATAGCTTCTGTCATTTTAGGGCATGTATTTTGTGCATTTGACCTCATTTAACCCTTACAATACTCTCAAGTAAACACTAATGGCCTCATTTTATAAATGAGGAAACAGAAAATTTCAGAGACTGGGTTAAGATTGTACAATCAGCTGTGTAACAATGGTTATATGCAAAATGATTGGCAATAGACCAAGGTTCAAAGCCTGACTCCAACACTTTTTAGCGGTATGAGTTACTTAATCTCGCTATGCTTCAGTTTTCTAGTTTATAAATGAGAGGAGTACATACCATGTAAGACTGCTGTGTAAGATCAGTGAGACAAAGTTTGTGAGACACTTAACAAAAAGCATCTAACACACAGAAGACACATAAATGGTAATATTCTATCATTGTTGTTCCTCGCTAACTGTGGGGAATTCGTTCCAGGACTCACCACAGATCTTAGAATGCTCGAGTCCCTGATATAAAATGGTGGGGTATTTGCATACATCCTACACACATTGTCTCATATACTTTAAATCATCTTTAGATTACTTATAATAACTGAAACAATGTAAATGCTATGTAAATAGTTGTTACACTATATTTTCTAGGGAATAATGATAAGAAAAAATGTCTGTACACATTCAGCACTGATACCTTCTCTCCTCCACATTTTCAATACGTGGTTGGTTGACTCTTCAGATGTGGAATCCACAGATATGCAAGGCCAACTGCACTATTATTACAGTTCAAAGAAATGTGACATCATGCTTTCAACATATAGGACTCTTCATTCTGTGGTACTCTGAAAAGATATTTTCTCTTTGTTCTCAAGGTTCTGTTCAACCATCAGCTAAAAAAAAAAAACAAAAGAGGGAGAGAGAGAAACAAGCAAAACAGTGGAAACAGTGGGAGCTGTATCTTTTTTTTTTTTTTTTTGAGTTGGAGTGCAGTGGCCGCTCCTGGCCCCGGCCACCACAGCCTTGACCTGCTGGGCTCCGGAGATCCCTCCGCCTCAGGTTTCCAAGTAGCTGGAACTACAGGCATGCAGGGAGCTGTATCTTAAAGAAGTAGTTAATAATCATAGAAAAGAGAGAGAGATACAACCTAACTGTCCAAAAATAGTTTATTAGTTCAAAAAGTATTGACACAACATACCTGGAATATTACGTAGCCACTAAAAACAATCTTAAAGAGCAGTTAATAATATGTACAGATGATCATGTGCTATTAAGTAGAAAAGGTTATAAAACCAAAATGAGTATCTCTAATCAGTACTACTGCCATAATTTGCATTTTCATCTTTTATTCATCTGTAATTTCTAAATTTTCTCTAATGGACATGAATATCCATATAATGAGGAAATAAATACAAGTTTTTGGATTGCTTGATTTTTTTCCTTTTAATGACAACCTATGTGAACAGAAAGATGGAGGAATATATGCCTCTCGAGGAAGACAGGAAGGGGCAGTCTACTATTTTGGCATTGGTGGCTTTGTCAACTGTGGGCTTGGCAGCTGTGAAGGGAGGGAGATGGAAGCCATCTATCTTATTCAGGCCTCATTTACATATGTCAAAATATACTCTTCCTGGGTGCTAGATGGAGTACCTGCGGAAGACTCAGATCTCATACCCAGTTTCCTGACCTACCCCAAATAGGTTTCTAGGTCCCTGACTGGTATTATAAATACATAATTATTTCTGAAGCTGTTCAGCTAACCCAAATAACATGCTCTCATTCCATGTCCCCAAATGTCTCCTCTTGAAATATAAATCATTGACCTACTTTGTTAAAAACCATTTTAAGCCGGGCTCGGTGGCTCAGCCTGTAATCCCGCACCTTTGGGAGATTGAGGTGAGTGGATTGCCTGAGCCCATGGGTTCGAGACCCGCCTGGACAGGCAAGACCTCATCTCTACAATAAATCAAAAAATTAGCCAGGCATAGTAGTGCACGACTGTAGTTCCAGCTACTTGGAAGGCTGAGGCGGAAGGATCGCCGGAGCCCAGCAGGTCGAGGCTGCGGTGGCCGTGAGCGGCCACTGCACTCCAGTCTGGGCGACAGAGTGAGACTCCAAGTCAAAACAACAACAACAACATTTTAATCACATTCCCTCATCCCAATGATAAAAATGGGAAACTTGATGGTTGCATCAGGGCCCATTAGAGAGGCAGAAAATGAACACCTAAACATGCTCCCCATCTGAGCAGATAACCAGCAAGCCAGACCTTCTGTGCCGGCCTTGTTTCTAATGTGTCCTTTTACATCGGGAATGTAACACAGGAAGTATAACAGGAAAGGGGCCCGAGACAGAATTGTTTACCTAGATGCGACCACTCACAGCCTAGATTTCTTCCTGGTTCTACAGATTCACAGTCACCTCAAATCTGAGAGTCTTTTTAGTTATAATTATAGAACTCTAGAAATTTATTTCAGGTCATGTCCATTTAAAAAGGTGCTGCTGTCCCATAATCAAGATATCAGAGATGCTAGGTGTGGTGTCTCATGTCTGTAATCCCAACTACTCAGAAGGCTGAGGTGGGAGGATCACTTGAGGTCATGAGTTTGAGACCAGCCTGGACAACACAGTGAAATTCTGTCTCCACAAAAATTGTTTTAAAAATTAGCCGGATGTGGTAGCATGCACTTGTAGTTTCAGTTACTTGAGAGGCTGAGGCATGAGGATCACATAAGCCCAGGAGTTCAAAGTTATAGTGCACTATGATTGCTGCAGTGAGCTATGATGGCTACAGTGAGCTACGATCACACCACTGCATTCGAGCCTGGTCAGCAGAGTGAGATCACTTTTTTTTTTCAATGTTTTTTAATTTAAAAAAGAGATGTCAGAAATCAGTCACTTCTCTGGTTCTTTGGCAAATTAAGAGTGGAGTGAGGAAAGGACAGGCACAGTGAATTAATGAGAGAAGGAAAAAAACTAAGAAAAAGAAAAGAAGGGAAGGAAGCAATGAAAGACAGAGAAAACGTATGAATGGTAGAAAACATGTTCTCTACACTTGGGCTGAAATTTCTTAGGACAATACAAGGTCCTTAGTGAAGAAAAAGGACTTTAGACTTAAGACTTTAGACATCCCCAAACCATCACCATTCCAGCACATAAGAAATTTACTTATTTTATCAATAATTCCTAAAATGGTTAAAAGCTGAAACCCTCAAATGCAGCTATTCAAATCAAGATATTACTAGAATTTTTTTCTTCTGTAGAAACAAAGGAACGCACCTACCTACTGGACTTCAGGTTCTTCCTTCCCTTACTCAAGCAGGAAATTACTACCTCTAAAGCAAGATTGGCACAAGGGAGAGATATGAAAAAAGAAGTGTGAAACCAGGTCTACAGGCCCTCTCAGCAACGAGTGCA